>NW_027109321.1:456670-498625 GCF_000696795.3 Halyomorpha halys
ATAAAAAATAATAATAATAATAATAATAATAAGTAAATAGAGGTAGTGTGACTATTAATTAATTTTATATTTATTAAAAATTTATAAAAGAATGTCTTGCAGTAGTCTGGGCTTTAGTCCGTTTCTTCAGCAGGTTGAGGTTGGGTTCCCAGGTTGTAGGTCACTGCTCCTTTAACTGTCGGCAACTGGTAGTGGAACTTCATGAACCGTTTTTTGATATAATCCTCTATTGACTCCATTTGTAATTCGCGATGCAATTGGATATTTCTTATGAACCAAAGAGCATTAACTGCGATTCTTAGGATTTTATTTTGAAAAGATTGTAGTTTTTTTCCTTTTCGTGCAGGATGCCGCTCTCCAGACCTCACAGCCGTACATCAGCAGTGGCCTGAGGATTGTTTTAAGTATAAGAACAGTTGTTTCTGGTTTTAGTTTGGAATTTCTGATTAGGATAGGATACATCATTGCTAACCTTGCATAGGTTTGAGTTAGTTTAAAGATGATTTGGTGATTCCAGGTAAGGCGGCGATCTAGGTGAATTCCCAGGTATCCTACTGTTTCACGGGCAGGATTCCATTTCACATTTTTACAATTGAGGATTAGATCCGGTGGATCTGGATCAGAAATGTTTGAATTTACTTTAAGTATTCTATATATTTTGGTAAAATTTCCTCTGACTCGATTTTAATCATTAAGATCAGTAGCCACTTTACATCATATCAGCTCATTACTTCACCTCTCACCAAACCACCCTACTGACATGAACGAATGTATTTAGCATAAAAACTACTACTTTTTAGTCTTCTAAATATTTGAAGTAATTTTTAAACCGTAATTGTGGTTTAAATCAATTTTTCTTCCCAGTTCTGGTGCCTATGATTGTGACCACTGTGGGTTGTTAAGCTGACAATTACACATGGCATTTTCATTGAAAATTCGGCAATAAATGATGATGTGCAATATAAAGAATAAAATAATCTAAGATCCGAAAGTGGTACTAGCTAGTCCCTGATGGTGCATTACTATCAGTGTACATATGGGATATGATCAATGTTATAATTAATTGACCGGTGCAAATTGTATATTTTTTTCATGTTCATTGGAAAACAAGTTACAACCAAGTCCCCTAACTTTTAAATTATTGGAATTTTAATGTTGTTCTGAGATAATGATATTTATTTAGTATATTATTTCAATAAAAGTATCTCTTCCAATTAATTCAGAAATATGAATAAACGAAAATAAAGATTGTTCTCTTGGAATTATAATCTCATTTTGTTTGAAAAGATGATAAAAACGGGATAAAAGATGGATATTTAAAAATAAAAATAAAATATATATAATAGGTAAACAGAATTTTAACATACACTAGATTTAATACTTTAGACAAGGATACAAATGCTAGGATAAACGGATTTATGGTAAATACCTAAATAAAGGCTAAAAGAATGAAGACAGATCTAGCTGGGGACGACAGCCCACTTTGTTAGGGCTTGTATAAATGGAAAGCCCATCCTTTGAATATATCACTCCATGCCCAAAGTGTCGATGGGAACATTCTTCTTCTGTTTCAAGAGAAGGTTTTCGGATCGGTAAGTACGATTCAATCTATCCTTTAACTATATGGACAAAGCGTTCTCTTTAGTTTTATCTACACGAAGGCATGAATTTTATTGAACATAACATATTTTATATCTTTTCATTAACTATAATATTGGTTAACCACATATATTTCTGAAATATATTCCTCTCTAGAACCGAGTTCAAAAAATCATATATGAGGTTGGTATCAGATAGTATCCTTCAACAAATAAAGAAACTTAGAATGTAAAAAACAATCTAAAGGGAATATGACATGATAAATAAAAAAAAAATTAATTTACCGGTTTAGAAATTATAAAATGATATTTTAAGTCAATGGCCAGCAGGTGTTCCAAAAAAACTGGAACCTCTTTATTTTCCAATAGAGTCTTTATTGTTATTTTTCGTGGTCCTTTTACATGGAATATTTTAATTCTAAACATTTTTTTTTTTTACAATTAGATCATTATTTCCTTAAGTTTTATTTCATATTCAATTTTCACCCACGTAAGCTAAATCAACCAAAATAAACTTGAGTTAGAATCAAGCAAAAGCTGTAACATAAATGACTTAATGGAATTTACTGACTGAACACATAGTACAAAAATGCGCGAGAAAGCTCTTTATTCCTTATTGAATAGAGCAAAATTATAGGACATAAATCATCTATTGTATATATATTTAATTAAAACGTCAAATTTAATAAATTTTAATCAGCTTTATAGTACTTAGGGAAATATTAGGTACACAATCTTAAGTGCGGTGAAAACCATCGCTAACCCTCGCTAGCATGAACCATTTCCATCAAGCGAACAGATCTTTTTAAGTAAATAAAACTAAATTTCGAGTTTATATTTAGCTTTGCAATGGCGCTTCTGTATAGAAACGAGAAATTTGAATACATATAATAAAGTAATCATAGAAAATCAGCTTCTTGCTAAATCAGGACCTATATGTTGTTCCCTGGAAGTGGGGAATGGATGTCATAAATTAAAAGAAGTAGAAAATCATGAGGGTAATAAACTTATTTAATGAAGTATAAAAATTTAAAAGAAAAACATCTACACATTGTTTTTATAAATTGATATAATATATTAACCGGGCAGAAGTGCCTTCCATTTTTTTCCCCTAAAAGTTGTCTCGTGAGTATTTATCTCATTGACGATTTGTACTATTTTTTTTTTTATATAGATGTATGTTATGAAGACAAACATTTTTACGAAAAGTTTCAATGTAATTTGAAATTGTAACTTAGCTCTTTCATCAGGAGCCGAAGAATCCAGTTTTCGTAAAAGATCTATGATTTTCTTGCCACAGCTCATGATTTAAAAAATAAACGCAGGGGGTATCCAAATGCGTAAAATTCTCAAGTGAAAAAAAAGATGTCTCGGTCGGAGAGTACTGGTGTGAGAGACGCTGTCTTACCATTGCAAGGCAAGTGAAAAAGTGAATTTAGTAAAGGAGTGGAGGTAAAATAGGGAGTAACAATTGGCAATAACAACATGAAGGGATCAGTTAACCCTTTCATGTTTAGTTTGGATAGGCAAAACTATGAACAAAACAGATGAAATACTTACATTCCCAATTCGAGTAAAATGCTCTCAAAAACGTCTCTCCTTGGTAAAGCTTAAATTGGATATATATTTTCTATCTGGGACTTAAACGCCTGAAGGATCCTAAGACAAAATAAATTGATAACAATGTTTTTAAATTCGAATATTATTACTGTGTATGTATTTCACTGTTAGTGAATTTTCTAATTTTTCCACATTCGTTTGTGTAGCTATAGGTGTATAGTTACACTTTATTATATTTATTAAATTTTTACTATTAATTTTTTTTCTTACTTTTTTAATTGGTTAAATCTTAATTGAAAATGTTTGATAGCTAAAAGCAAAAGGATTGCTTACTTTTTTATTCAGCAATTATGGAGAATAGAAGAAACAAATATTATAAGATGAGGAGGATATGACAGTAATTCCTACCTTGTATCTCACCATTCTCATATAGGCAAGAGAGAATACCGAGGGTCTGAGCCAGTATTCTCACCCCATTAAAACCGAGAAAGAGTCTTAGAGACACAGTATCCAAGGAAAAGTTTAATTTCATTGTTTTATTAGAATATTTCAAGCTTCTCTTTATACCTAATGTGATGTTTGAAACTTTAAATAAAAAAAATCTTTCTTATCTATGATGATTAATTCAATTAAAATTGGACAAAAACTATAGTTGCTGAAAATAAATTGACCCCTAAAATTAGCTACCGCCATTTGCTGATAACTTTTTGGAACAGATCTCCTTATTCTTATCATTATACGTTGCATAGAGAAGATGGTATATGTACCACCTCAGTTCAAGTTAATCGTTATATAAACATATGCATAAAGTTATTTTAGGTAAAAGTGGGATATTCGTTAATATTCCCCCATTTTTGAATATTGTTGTGTTGTGAACGGGGATTTGTACCGAGCTTTTGAAACAAATCTAAAACGTTTGATTAATTCATTGCGTCTGTTTCACAATTTTATACTTAACCCGTCATTGGTCGCTGCATGAGAATTTCTCTCACGTTTATAGTTTTTCGGGTTTGGAAGCTGCTAGTGCAAGACTGTGTTCCCATCTTCCTGCAATCTGTAGTCCACAGTCTCTTCTTCTATACCTCGTCCCCTACATCACTCTAGCAGCTCTGGGTAAGCGTCCAGCCCTCTTTCTCTTCCAATATACCCTTCTTGTAAGACATCTCAAGCGAAACTAAGGCTGCTATGAAAATATTCAAGTTGTGAGGATTTTTCTCACGTGCGATAATGAATTTAATCCATAAAAATGTTTTTTCCTCGAGGGAAAACATTAGTAGAACTAGGTAAAGGTTTTAGCCTTGAAGAGGCAGGAACTTCAATAGGTAAGTATTATTTACTATGAATTGTATTTCGATACTATGTAGTATATCGATAGTGTATGTTAGGGTGGTCTTTATAATAAAAATATTTCTACGTTTTTACTTTATCGCCGTATGAATACTATTTTTGTAAATTTTTGGGTTATATTCAGGCGTTCTAAACAAAAAAAGAATTGCCACTAGTGTAAAAGAACGATGTCCCAGCCATAGAGTGTTCACTTGTACCAGTTGTGCACAAGAGATTACTTCAGACTAAACATTTTTTTAAAGATTAGTGTTCTTATTAATGTTCTTATAATATGATATATATGTATTTGATTCTTTTTATAACTTTGTCTGTCTAAAATATTATATTATGTTTATTGCTATTTTGTAATTATGTTTTTTTTTTTTTTAATTTTTAAAACTAGTTT
The DNA here is from genome assembly GCF_000696795.3 of Halyomorpha halys. Lineage (NCBI taxonomy): Eukaryota > Metazoa > Arthropoda > Insecta > Hemiptera > Pentatomidae > Halyomorpha > Halyomorpha halys. The sequence continues at coordinate 461,561 of NW_027109321.1, forward strand.
GCTCTAGTATAATAATATAATATAATACTTTTTTTATGCTTAAATAAATCTAATATAAATCGAAAGTTTATGTTTTAAAAAATACGTTCAAGAGCTCTAAATAAGAAATGTGAGAAAAAGTCTCACGCGCAGCCATCCGTGTTAAAATCGACCTAGCGACCGATGACTTGTTAAAGTCGTTTTATTCCTCTTTTCATCTTAAATATTTTTAAGCATTGTTGTTCTACCACATTTCCCAACCTTATACATCTCCAGTTAATTCTATTCTTGCAACACCAAAGTTCAAGAGGAAAAATGAGTTACTTCACTCCACGTAGTTTTCACCAAAGTAATCAAAATGAAATAACCTGTGTTTCTTCCTCGGCTCGTGTAATGCTTGTTTTTGGCCTTATATTCAACGGCTCACGATTCATATAAAATTCAATTTCTTCTTTTATTTGCTGCACCAATAATTCCTATCCACCTTGTATCCAAATAATAGTAAATACAATCAAAATTCGTAAATAGGTACATAGATAGAGGATTTAATAATTAATTTGTTTTCTCTGAATTTTTGAGACAGTCAGAACTCTGTAACATGAAACTCTGGAAACTCAAAAACTCGACGCTTCGGTAACTCTTCCTTGATGTATTTAGAGGTACAATTTTTCTCCTTAACATACAACAAGTATATAAAACTCGAAATGAAAATTAGGATAAACCCTTTTATCTCTATAAATCGAATTCGGAAGTTTAGGGACCCTTATACTTAATTAAGTTTCAGGGAATATCACTTCTTGGTTAGATTACACATTAATTAGTTTATATTAATAGTTTCTCATGATGACCGTGAATGTTTACCGTATGGGTTTCTTTACACTTTTAACCAGCGGAACGGTCCTTTCACGTTCCATTAATTCTATGAGGCTATAGCTAGACTACACCACCTTAGCTAGACTGATATCAACACCTTATAATCCCACAAGGCAATAAAACAGAGAAGACACAGTAAAAGCATATACAATACGTTTCATGTATTATATATGTATGATGTGCAATTTTTTTTATTGAAGGATACGAAAAATAATACACTTTTGACCTGTGTGTAATTAATTAATCACTATTTTAACATTTAATCCTTATAATTCTCTCATTACAAATCCCCTAACTCGAAATGCATTTTCACTTAAATCCATGACTCGAAAATATCCATGTATTGAAAATTCAATAATTCGATGTAAAATCGAACTCCCTTCTACTTCGACTAGTTCAATATAACTAAAACAAAATTCAAACCTGTTTAAACTATGAACTCCCGATCTGCTATAAATGGATGTTTCTAATATTCATTTAACATTTTTTAAGATGAATCTGAATATTATCGGTATTTTAAATTTTTTTCTGATTTTTATAATAGCTTACATCTTGATTTGTAAGCATTTCAATATTTTTATACGTTGCTATTTTTTGTATTCTACACATAATAAAAGTTTTCGTTTCCGGTTATTTTCCTAGAATACATAAAGAGTATTTTTCTAATGAATATATAGAAATTATTTCTAAATAACATGTTCAAAATATATTTTAAAAGGAAAAACATTGAGTATGAGATCTTTATAAAACCTTCCTTCATTTTAAAGCTTCCAGCTTTGTCCCGTAGTCCATCAGGTGCTATCGTTGTAATCATCCTGATTGCAGGCGACCTCCTGCGGCTAGATCTACAGTTCCATAAATACGTCCGATGCATCCGGTGTTACATCATCATCATCACTGATATACGATTCACTTGCTTATCTGCGATAAATGCGACAGGAATAGCGACACTCAATCAACTGTATTTATATTTAGGTGTAATAAAGCTATGGATTACATTTCATAACATGATCCCGTTACAAGAAGAATACAAATAATCGTTCCAGTTCCAAATATTGTTTGTTTTTTCTTTTTAAAATTTTTATAATGGTACTATTTTTTTTTTAACAGGGTTATTGGTGCAGCCTGTATAATTATTTTGTTTTGTTTTTACATTATCCGTTGTATTTTTTCCTATAAATCCGATAACTTAATTTATATTTTTGGAAGTAACAAAAAAGTTTCTGTAAAACCAAGGTTCCCTCCCATCAAGGCAAAATCAAATATTTTTTTGTCTAAAAACAAGGAGTGTATGAAAAAAGGATTCTGATATTTCATTTTAAATTTTCTAAAGTTTCTTTTATATTTGTTCTGGATGATTTTACTGTTCATAAAATAAAGTAGAAATTGTAAATATATGTATACTCTTTTTTATATATTTTTTTATCTGCATTCGAGTCAAACGTTACCAAAACCAACATAACTTACAAACTTTAATATTAAAATATCATTAATTACATCAGCAACGAATTAAAAATTAATAGTTACTTATCTGAAACCTACAGGAAGAACGGATTCAATATTCAATTGGAGACCTGATATTTATTGCATTTTTGAATTATCTTTGGCAACTAACATCCAGCAGACATACAGAATTTCATGAATAACAAAACGCAACCAATCTTTCGTTGTCACAATTCCATTATTAGTGATTCCTATTGAATTCAAAGTCTGCAAATTACTCGTGCAGAATTTTCCTCAAAATACGTTTCGGTAACATTCAGTAGACAACTTAATGTCACTGAAATGAGATCACGGGATAATATTACATTTAATTACGCAAAATTATTGCCAATACGAAATCGCTCTTTACAAATACCTCAGGCCTAGTGTTATCTTTAAACTGGTTTCGATGTATTTTTCTGTTTATAGGTTAATATTTTAAATATTGGATCATTGCGTGCAGAAAAATTTATCCAATTTACCAAAAATTACTCATACAATTAGTGAGAAATTTTTTTAAAATGAGGAATGGCGTGTGCAGTTGAATGATGAATAATTGCAATACAATTTTTAAATTAAATAAATAAGTAATACAATAACAAAAACCTATAAACAATTTATTTAATGATTTTACCCGAATTATATTTGTAAAATGATTGTTTCATCAAATGTTGTTAAATCATGAATGTTATTTCATTATTGAAGAAATAGTATCTCTATTATATAAAAATTATCATGTAATATATTATTTTTCCTATAATACATACATTCACTATATTGAAAAATATAATATAATATGAAATACAGAATACAAATATATTTCAGTTATATAATTTGGTTCATTTAATAGTACAATTAAATGAGCTGTCCAAAATTTGTAAAAAAACGGTGTATTCTATTATCTGCCGATGATTCTGCTGAGTGCACTGTCTCTAAGTCATCGTCACAGGAATCAATGTGTAGCTGTTCTTGTTTTTCTAGTGGCGTTCTTGATAGGTAGTCAGCTACCTTGTTAAAAACGGTGTGGCCGTCGTTAGACAGTGGGTGCCACACCTAAATTTATAAGTAGTTACTACATCTAATATTTTTTTCTGAATTCATTGTTTTTAAAAGAAGTTAATTCTTTACCATTTTAGACAGTCATTATTAAATAATATAATATTAAAACTACATAAATCGCAGCCCGTGCACTGGTAGTAAAATGACACAGTGTAAACTTTTTTATTATTATTATTTAAAGAAATCTTTGGGATTATCACTTCGGGATCATTAGTGCCTTAAATTCAGAAATTTTATTGCACATTATTTCCTTGATATCCGAAATTTTTATTAGTCCTTATTGCCTTAACTTCCCAATTGAAATGTAAACTATTGAAAAATGGGAACTTATAGTGATAATTTATGGTAAAGTTTTGAATGATTCAGAAATTCAAAAAGTTTATTTACAGTCTGTTTGTTATCCTGCAAAATTAAATGGAGATCTGATGGTATTTCATACAAATATTTGAGGGAGTCGTATTCCGCAAGTCTGGCATAAAGGTGGAGAATCACGGGCCAGAAGGTAACTGTGGGTCAGGCGCGTATAACCTATTCGAAGGCGAATCAAAATCACCTCCTCTCTGCACAAACGGGTTTTTATGTGATAGTAGCATCATGACCGCTAAATGTACTATCACGCTATATTTAGTGTACTATACTGTCATACTGTTTTTAAAATAAAAACTAAAATGACGGCAACTATTGTATTAATTCAACCATTCAACTGCTTAGAAGCAAAGAACTGGCTGTTTCTAAGTTTGAACGCTCAATCCTACGTAGGGCCTATGGTTCGATTTGTAATGATGGATGGCGAGAAATCGCAAGACCTAGGCAGCGCTGGAATGACAGTGTGGAAGATGACGTTCGGTCCAATCTGAAGAGCAGCAGCCCAGCAGAGAAATGGTTGATAATGGAGGTTGCAGGGTTGCAGAAACTAGTTATGAAACATAAAGATGCAGAGGCCATGCATTACTTCTTCGACATTTTTAGTTAAAATTTTCTTGAACGATCAATTCATAAAAATGCCGTTACTTAATTTTGGAAAATTTCAAGTTTCTTGCAACTCTTTTTTTTTTTTTTAATTTAGCACAAAATATCAATTTTTATTAATAAAATAAAATTAACCATTAGAGTTTTGAAACAAATATATATTTTATTAAAAGAAGGTACAGCATATCTGGTCGTGGCAACGAGTTGAATGTTTACAAACTACACCTGATTTGGAAAAATGATAACCATACTAACATAATAACAAGAGGTCACAATATAACAAATTATCACTTAAATATGTTTATTAATTTTTCATGCCCTTAATTAACAAAATTGTGATATCTTTTATAATATAATTAAAACGCCGTTTATTATGATTATGTCCTCATACCAACCAAATTCTTAAAATTCCATATAAACCTTTCAGATCATCCTAATACTTTAGTTCAATTTTTATCCAGTTCCACCCATCCGTACAATCCACCTCGAAGGTTGAAACGTCAGTCACCCTGAGACCTTTTGTAAAATAAAAACCGACAATTGGAGTTCTGACAACGGCTAGATGGCATCTGGCAGATGCCCCGCTCATGTAGAGTAATTGCGGCTTTAGCATACTTACTCAGCCTCGATTGGCTCAATACCAGTGACAAAGTGTGAGGGCTGCGCTAGGATCTCGAAGAACCCAACTCTAGCCCTCATACGGGGGGGGGGGGGGTTGGAATGGGCTTGGGGATCCTCAAATTGAGATTGTAAATATTGTATATAATTTATTTTACATTGTTCGATTATGTTCATTTTTTTTCTGTTTATATGGTTTAGAGATTTTATTTATTTACTTGTATTTGTATTATATTTTATTCGCTTTTTATTTTTGGTATGAATGTGTTCAATTAGCAATATTACTCATTCCCCAAGTTTGTAGAATATTGTAATAATACTTATCAGTCGATAAAGTAATTATTAAAAAAATTCTGATTATGTAAATAATAATAATAATAACTATAATTATGGGATGTTTCAGTTTAAATTCTCTTTATAAGTTACACGAGCTATGTCTTCTACACTGTCATATTTCCTAAGAGAATTGGACGTGGTCTGAGTGACTAGATACGGAAATTGACACATTTCCTGAGGTGGCAAGAAAGTTCGGCTTTAATGATTTCTTGTCTCTGACATATCTGGAGCTATATTCCTTCACCGATATCTATAAGCCTATCCTCCGATGAAAGCTGTCATAATTAAGATATGATAAGTTTACTACTACAGAAAACTAACTGCTATTGAATTGCTGATTTTAATTTTCTTCTTGAAAAGTTTTTAATGATTTATTCCGCCCGTAAAATATGATCCAATTTCATTTGTCCATAAAATAAAATTCTAGCCAAGAGACGATGGGTGGGAGTCATAATAAAGCTATGTGATGTATAAAATATGAAAATCGATCATAGACTATAAAAAAGAAAAATCTATTGGAATGGTTCATAAAAAAAACAAAACAAAAAACTGTTCGTGTAATTTATGTTGTAATAACTTCTGAGTTAAGGATTTATGGTCCAGTACTGTATTTTGTATGGATTTATTAATTTACTTTTTTACGTTTTACTATTATAATAGTTAAACTAGAAAGAATAATTACGAATACAGCATAATTAAGAATTTACATTAATAAAATTATTAGTATTATTAATGAATAATTGCATTAGAACCGCGCTAACTATTATAGAATAAAATGTTTCGGAACATGGGTGACAGAAATATCAAAGCAAACTGATAATGGGAAGTAGATCAGATTTCAGTTGTTTTTTTTTTTTTTTTTTTTAATTTGTGACTTTATGTATTTTGATTGGCGGTGAAGCGTGATTGTGACCAAATCACCTCCATGCACAACCGTCGGTCTAGTAGCAGTATTCCCTTACAAAGTACTCAACCCCTGAATCTTCATGGGTTGTAGCGGTACAGATTTAATTAATTAATTAATTTTTAAAAATAGTTCTAGAAATTACTTCGGAATTTTTGTTACTAAGAAAACTCCACGTTTTGTTGTTCATTTATTCTTGTGTTATTGAAGATCATATGATGTTATCAGTTATGATTTTGCATTCATTTTTCTTCGGCATTGATTGCCTGTAAATCAATCTAATAAACATAAGTAATGTTTATTGATGATTCATATGAATAAATTATGATTGATGAAAATTAAAAAAATGTATTGTTTATAAGTTAGCAAGGAAGTGATTAACCTAACTATAATATTTAATGAAACTAATAAATAATAAACAATAAATGAAAATAAAATTAATAAACATAAAAATTGATAAAACATATAGTTTACTAATTAACAACAACAAAAATAGCACGAATGGTGTTCTATTTTATATTTAGATAAATGTTTTACATACTAAATCTGATCCGGGTGAATTGACTTGAGCTTTCAAAAAAATAAAGAGGGTAAGGAAAAAGTTAAAATATCAAAAGAAAAGGTTTAAAAAAAATGTGTTTGTTGATTTGTAAAACTTATAATACCATCTGCTTTATATTTTGAATTACTCAAATTTTTGTTAAACATTATATTTTATTCTGACTGCTATGGCTATTGTTGGGTAGAATTTTTTTTTAGAACATTTTTCTTCAATCTGAATGGTTTTCCAAATGTTTCTTAAATTATTATAAAAAAAAGTTAAGAATGTTTAAGGCTTAAATAGTTTTAGAAGCATCCTGACATCAAATTCGATGATTCATTGAAGTATTTTGAAAATTTAATAACTAACATAGATATAACAAAAAATAAGAAGGAATTATGTTGCTTAAACAAACAGTATGAATGATTTTAAGTGTATAAACTTTTTCAGGGTATAGAAAATTTTAACATAATAATATCTATTATTCTAACTTGTCCCCTCAACTTTTCGAAATTTATACTTCTTTATTGAAATGTATGGGTTTTTTGAACGATTATTGATTTTTAAATACTAAATTTAATGTTAAATAAAAAATGTTACATTAAGTGTCTAAATCATATCTAATTCTAGTTGTAGTTGGATGATTTTATATGGGAATATTTTTTTTATTATAATTACTTTTACTTGATTATTTTTGTTTATTTCTTCAAATTTTCTCAGAGAGCTTTCATTCCACATGGTCTTCTATCTTTCCGATATTTTTATTTTAAGAGTTCTGATGGGGTAAGAACGGCGGTGCCTCGGCAGGGGAGCGTGAGTGCCTCTCTGGCAGCTTTGTCTGCGAGCTCGTTACCAACAATGCCAATATGGCTTGGGACCCAAATAAAATTTATGCACTTACCTTGATCTGACAGTTTTAACAGGAAAGATTGGATTCTTATGATAAGTGGATGTTCATGGTGTCTCAAACTTTTTAGAGAGCTCAATGAATCTGAAATTATCACAATTGTCTTTTGAGTTATTGATAGATTAAAATAGGGGGCTGATACTACTGCGTGGAGTTTGGTGGTATATATTGTACATAATTTGAAATGAAATGAAAAAAAAAAAATTTTCAATGAAATTACACTGGGATATTGGATTAACTACTGTTTATCTAATGTTAATCGATATATGGCTATTTATTTAATTATCATATGCGGAGGTTTGGTTATGCAATAAGTGAAGGAATAGGTGTTGTTTAAAAGAATGAATGAGGACTGGCAAATGGAGATAGGAAGAGAATTTCAGAAGGATGTTGTACGTATGACGAAGGATTTGCTAAAGAAGGCGATTCTATAGGATGGCAAATATAAATCAATCGGTTAGGAACTGGTGTTTAATGAGTGTATGGATAAACAAGGAGAGTTGAGATCAAGTATATAGGTAGGTTTTATGATTTTAAGAACTTGGAATAGGAAAACACCAAGCTATTGCCTTCGGGAGGTTGGATTGAGGCACTCGGTATACCAACGGGAGTCTTGAGAGCGCCTTAGAAACCCAAAGATAAATCTTACAATCCAATTCATGAGTCTCTTCAGTCTCAACTCTAGTCCTGCAGGTAGCCCTCCATAGGCTAAGGGACCGTAGTCGAAGTAGGGAAAGACAAGATAGGATACTAGGACCTGACGGGTGTTCTGAGGAATGGAATTTTGGAATCATAGGAATTGTTTGAGAAACAATTATGGATTTGTGTGTGATTTGGGAAATGTGATTATTCCAGGAGAGGTGTTGGCCGAAGGTGGCTCCAAGGATTTATATTGTAGGAAGTGAATAGGTTGGCTGTTAGAGGATAGTAAGGGAGAGAATGAAGGAGGCTCTTGGAACTAATAAGAATGGCCTTGTTTTTTCAGCATTTAGGTTTAAATCATTGTTAAACGCCCATGCGTTAATGCTATCAATATCTTCTTGTATCTTTTGGATGACCTCAGACATCTCGGAGGGATGGAAGGATAATTTAAATTTTTGGATTGAACTAGAATTTGGTTATTGCTTTATATAGCAAATATGTATCGTTGTTTCTTACGAGGAAATTGTTCAAAATAGTTATTCGACTTGTTTATGTGCTCTTAACTAGTAACTGCTATAATTTACAATTATATATGTTTTGTACAATTAAAAAAAAATACTTAGCATGAATTTATCTTTATCAAACATGATAAAAATAACAGTATAATTAAGGAAAGTAAAAACTTATATACAAAAGTTTGAATGATATATTAGAAAAAATAAATTGGAAACAGGGAAAAAAAGGAAATTATTTTGGAGATCCAAATTAAGATCATTTAAATTTATAGACATAAAGACATACCAAAGTTTCGGTGGGTTTTCAAAGGTATTGTATCAGTAATAGGTGTTCTAGTAGATAAGCAAGCAACAGAACAAACGCTCGCACGTGCGCACGATTTCAGGCATACACGAAGTTGTAGTTGGGACACAAAACGCTTTTAAATCGATGAAATTATATCATCTCCGTTGAGAGAAGAATGATTTTCGCTTCTAAAACTGCTCCAGAAAACATTTAGAGTTCATCAGAGCTTCGTATAACACAAAATCATAATCTTACCCTTGATCCTGCTAACTGACAACTTAATTAGGAAAGAACAATTCATATATTTTTGATCAAAAATAATTTGTGCCGAGTCGTGGAAACTGGTTGTGATGTTCTAGTTAAGCACAAAACAAGAACTATCGGCTTTTGACTTCACGGATTCAACTCTAGTATACAACTAATACTGAGGGAGAAATCATTCATACTAAGTGGAGGAAGTGCTGTTGTAAAAATGAGTGAAAAATTACAGTTGCGAGCACCGAGTTTGAGTGCAAAAAACTCTAAATGATCACACGGATATGAATTTGTAAAAGCTCAAACATTTCCTATCTTTTTAAAAATTTTATTATACTTATGTGATAGCTACGTATAACAGAATACGTTCTGAACCTGAATATGAGGTTACTTTCTAGAAAACTATATAAAAGATCAACGTATTCAGTAATGTCAATAAATGCTCTCGATTACCCTGAGCTGGAAATCGCAAATGTGTTCGGCCAACTAAAGCGGTATCTGATGAACCTGTGTGTTGATTTGGATGGTAATGAGATGGAAAATGCAATGGACCAGGATCCGTGGGCATTTGGCTTGATATATTAGGTTTGGAGGTGGGCATCCGAAACCGGAACAGTATAAAAATTACTTTCGGTAGTAACGAATCAGGTCAAAAAAGAGAAATTAGAAATGATCTTTTTGAAATTTCATGAGAACAGATATCTAAAACTGCCTTTTTATAAAATATACTTATTTAAATATCTTAAAATTCGTGTATGATATTTTATTAAATGGAAAAATATTATATTTTTCTTTAAGCCTGAAGGTTCTCAGAGTTGATGATAACCGTAGTTACAATTAATTCAGAAATTGTAAATATTATGATTTTATTCAAAATTAGTTAAGATCCAAAAATGTATATTTCATACCATCCATAAATATTGCAAATTTTGACTCAATGGTTTGTTATTTAATTTAATATGTAGATAAACACAAAGATGTTTTTAAATCATTAAGTTTATCACTTTTTTTATCATAACTAAAACAAAATAGTCTTCAACTATTCCATACTAGACTACTGACTGTATCGTTAATTCGAACATTCTGTGTCAATCATTACAATGGTTTCTAAAACTTTAACAGCAGTAAGTTATTGCTATGGACCTATAAAAAACACCCACTTACGCCTAAAAGTACTCAAAATTACTTTAGTTTAGACTGAATATTTATACCCTATATTTAGTAACTCCGAAAACTGGTGCTCATGAAGAACCTTGGCTTGTTCAAAGGTGTTCCCGTAGGGGTTGATTAGTATAATTAGGATTTCTCCTATCATTAAAGCTCAGTACTATGTCGGTAACTAACAATCAGTAGGTTCAAAATTATATATATATATATATATATATATACCTAATATTTGAAAATGGGCAGATAGGCACACATAATATGATTTAAGTCCTTATATGCATTCTGGATCATCTAAACATTTCCACAAATCAATAATAATCTAAAGGATGCTAAAAGATGTCTGCCAAATAAATAAGTCAGTATAGTTTTTCATTATTTTTGTTCGGTAAGTAAATTGTTCGGTACCAAAATTCACTGATTAAATTTTTTAATAAGTTTGATTTGTCGTTTGAGAAGAAAACCTAAATTATCTTTTATTTGCCTCAATAAAAGCGTCAAACGAAAAAAAAATTTCCACGTGCATAAATGAAACTAGTAAGAAGACTAAATTTAATATAATTTGTAACAGATGATTTTTACATTTATCCTAATAAACCTCAGACTTAAGCCAAATCTGGTGAGCCGTTTAAGATATGTACGTGTGCCAAGGAAATTTACACTGCTCATGCATAAGTAAAACTATTGGTTGAGATTAATATGTGATTAATAACTGATATGGGAACAACTAGGTACTGACCTGGATAATCATTTAAAAATTTATTCCTAGGTAATTAAAACGAAAAGTGAAAGTAGAAATTTTCGATTATGAAGACATATTTATTATTTTTTCATTTCCTGCATGAATGCAGAGCTCCAGTATTTAGAAAGTGAAATTGATGACCTTAGATGATTTTTCCAAGCCTTGTAGTAAAAAAAATAGTCCGATGGGTTTTTTTTTCATAATTTATTTATTGTTATTTACAACTGTATACATGTATACACATCAAGTAAATTTGCTGTAAGTGATATTATGACATGATACAAATATGTGGAGAATCTACCCATTGATAGAACTCCAAAAAAACCTCTAAAGGAGAAGATCTCAAGGCCATCTTCTTTTCAGACGCCTAGGAGGATTATTAGGTAGTGAAGGAGAAGCCAGGTTAGAAACGAGTTGGTTTGGGTGGTTTGGAAGTTTATTATGGGAGGATTGGTATCTGGTTCTGGCCAAATCGGCAACATATGGAACATTGAGGTCCTGGTGGATGATTTGATTTGTGACAAAGTAAGGAGCATTAAGGATTTTACGAAGGATTTTAGACTCTAAGGATTGGATTCCAGAGGAATCAGATGGTTTAGTGGAGCCCCATAGCTCAATTCCCATGGATTTTAAATAAGAAATATTAAAAACCCATGGTGCTTAGAATTTATTTTTTCAAAACTAATAAAATAATTCTGAATTAATTATTAACGAAAAATTAAATTAAAAATGCTGTAAATAGGGTATATAATAGTAGGATGTTGGTTTTTGAAAAATGTTGATAGGGAAATTAAAAATTGTTATCTATCTTATGTTAATATTCTTTTAATTCTTTCTGTTTATTCAGGTTAGTCACTTGAATTTTTAAATTTATTTTATTATCTTCCTTTTTTCCTTCACTACCGGTTGATTCACTGGCTTTGTGAATCTCCTCCGGTATGACCCGCATTCCGAGCTTTGCCGTCAGTAACCTACAGCTCAGCTCTTATCTCTCTTTCTTCATATCGTAGTTGCCCTGCTTCTGGCTGGATCCAACATTTTTATATTGATTCAGACAGAGTACAAGGATTCGTTAAAATTCAAAATACTTTCAACGTAGAGTTTACCACAGAGGTAGACATGTTATAATTTCCTCCATCTATAAAAAAGAGTTTACCAACAGGACACAACATCAGCATTTTGTGATATAGACAGGGCTGCGGAACAAGAAAATAGGGAATGTAGAAATAAATATAAACCGTTGAAGTTGACTTTTTTTTCGGTTATGTTATAAAAAATAAAGAATAAAGTAGGTATGAATGGGCTATAGAATAAAATATAATGAATAGAAGTTTTATAAAAGTGATACATTTTAATTATGTCCATCTTTTTTAATTAGTTTCTTAACATTTCATCACAACCTAATCATCCTTTTTTAGTCTATTGTCCTCATTTTATCTACATCTTTAATATAGTTTCATATATGTTGGCATCCAGCAATAATAATAAGTATATCATCCATTTAAATCTTGAAGGGAAGGAATGTCAGGTAGGCTTACCTACCAAACGGCAATGATATTGACGATGACATAGCTGCCTTGGAGATGGTTACCGCTAGCTCTAGAAGCGTAATAATTTGTTCCGATACAAACTCCTAGGGTAAGCTGCCAGGAAAATCGAAGTCAAAAAGCAGGCCTTTTGGCGACATCAGTAAGGGCCAATCACTGACTGGCTTCTCTGCCGTTTAACCACGGCAGGCATTACTATTTAGATCAACGAATAAATGATCCTAGTTATTTTTCTTCCTCTTTGTTTTCATTAATCACTCTCCTCCCGATCATTTTTGATATATGGTGGGTTCTATATAGGTCACCATCCTATTCTAACCATGGTGGAGGTCAAGTTTTCAAATAAAAGTCGAGTCCCCAGGCCGGATGCGAAGCAGCGACGCTTAAATTTTAGTTGAGACAAATACGGCTTTTATTAAAATATTATTTTAATTTTTCCCAGCTGCCGTTGTAGCTGTATGAGCTTAGGCGTCACCATAGCAACCTTGTAAGTGAAATGGAGCATGTTTGATTCCGGCCTCGGTAGGTTGGCATATATTTCGTAGTGGTTCCACGGAATGACTCAATCTTCCAAAAATGGTGAACTTTTCTTCCTTGATATTTATTTATTTATAGAATTTTCCTTCGCATATTGCTATTATCTGTTTGATTCCATCAAATGTAACCAAAATTATTTTTTTTAATAATGATGTGTGCCTAACTACGCCTTAAGACAAAAGTTTTGATGGTCACAAAACAAAAAAAAAAGTAATAATGTTCTCAAATGTATTTCTGTATTTCTGATATTGAGAGCAGAGGATTGTCCTAGTTGTTGTTATTGTTGATTGGGGCTTTTGGGCGTAAAACCTTAAGGTCATCAATGCCCACGCTTCTCACTTTATAATTCTATTTGAAATAATTTAATTGCTAAATAAGTTTGAATAATTAATTATTTAAGATTTTTTAAATACATATGACAAACTTTTGGGGTTAGATCTTATTCAAAAGATTATTCTTTTTAAGAATTTTTTTTATTTATTTATTTATTGATATTTACAACTGTATAAAAAAAAATACAACAAGTAAATTTGGCCATAATGACATAATGATATGATACAGGATGTAGAGAAACTACCCAGTAGTAGAACTCTAAAAACAGTTTACAATATAAGGTCACGAGGCCATCTTCTTTTCAGGCGTCTCGGAGGATTGCCAGGAATGGAAGAGGAAGCAAGGTTAGAAACTAGTGGGTTTGGGTGGTTAGGGAGTTTATTATGGAAGGAATAATATCAGGTTCGGGCTAGATCGGTTACATAGGGAACATTAAGGACCTTTGCGGAATCCAGATTGAAAAGATTGTAAGAAATTATTGCTCTCTATTATCCACATTAATCTTTTATTGACCATACGTTCCATTAATTTAATGACACAGCTTGTGAGGAATATGGGTCGGTAGATGGCTGTCATCTGCTTGTCCTTTCCATTTTTTAAAATTGGGATTATTATTGATTCCCGCCAGGTATTTGGGAATTTCCCAGTGAACCAGACATGATTGTAGTCGTCAAGCAGCTACTTTAGCATGTTATCATCATTTTATCATGTCATAGTGGATTTGATCTGGTCCGGGTGTAGTGCCTTTGACGGTATTTAAAATGTGTTTTAGTTCCAATAGGGAAAAATGGAGGGTATAATGTACGACCGCTTCATTGTCTGTCCTTTCTGAACCAATTGCTTCGTCATGATTATTATTTTTAGTGGAATAATATATTTCGGAGAAATAGTTGGCAAATGTATTTGCAATTATTGATGGGTTATCTGTCAGTTTTCCGCTTACCGATATGATGTAACAAGGAATGGAGGGATTTCTTGTAAATTTGCGGACTTTATTCCACACATCAGCTGACGAGGTAAAAGAGTTTATGGAACTAATATAATTTTTCCATTACTCCGCCTTACTTTGTTTGAATATATTTCTACATATAGCCCGTAGTTTTCCGACGTCATACATTTTGTGAATTTTTTATATGCCTTACGACGTTTTTTAATAACTTTCTTACACCTATCATTAAACCAAGGGACAAGCGGTCTTCTTGGGGATCCCGAAGTCATCGGTATTGATGCCTTTGCAGCTTTTATAATGTTATTGGTAAGGGCTTTACAACCTCTATCAGTGTCCATATCAGATGGATGAATTTGTGGTGGGGTGGCAAGGGACGTAAAAAAGAGTCCAATCTGCTCTTTTAAGCACCCATTTCGGCTTGGTATGTATATGATTTATTGTTTTAAATTTTATATGAAGTGGGAAATGGTCACTGCCGTGTAAATCAGTAAGAACTGTCCAATCTATAGAATTATATAACGTTGAACTACCGAGTGTAACATCAATTGCTGAATGAGTCCCATAGCAAGAGCTAAGGAAGGTATGTTCCCCTGTGTTAAGCAGGAGATTGGTATTGTCTATGAATTTTTCTATTATTTTACCTCGCGTATAAAGGTTTTGAGAACCCCACCGCAGCGAATGGGCATTCATGTCCCCTAAAAAGAGCACAGGTTGTGGTAATTCATTAAATATGTCTATTAGGTGTTGATCATCAATTTGACGGTCCTGTGGCAGATATAGGTTACATACTGATAAGGTAAAATTTGGATCGGTTTGGAATAAACTGATTAGTTTACGGCAAGGAGTACCCCGTGGTGGCCATGATTTGTATATGGCCCATCTTTTCTGTATATTTTAAAATTTTTTAAATTTCTTTTGTCATGATTTACGAGATTAGTTTCATATACAAAAATAGATTTATATCTCTAATCAGAATCTTAAGATCATTAAAATTAGTTTTTAATCCGTTACAGTTCCATTGTAATAATGACAAAAATAAAATAAAGGACAGAGAAAAAAAAGTTACTTTAAAAAGTTACCTGAATAAAAATATTAACAATAGAAAATTATATGTATCAACTTAAAGAAAAAACTAAAGAGAGAGATATACTTTGTAGAAACAGAAATAAAATAAATTGAATAAATGAAAGTGAAAACTTATCGCTTGTAGACACAGATACTTATACCTTTGGAACTCGATCCGCTAAATGCGTCCTTACCTCACAAAGCATAAACACTGAGTGGGGTTTGTCCTAGTTTTCAACGACTACACCGTCTCAATGTCTATATTGTGGATTGAAGTAAATTAAATGTAAGTTTTATAACATTTATTTATTGCTATTTACAACTGTACATTATAATACATTTAGTAAATCTGATCTAAGTTAAATCGGAATGTTACAGGCATGTAGAGAAACTACCCATTGGTAGCACTCTAATGACATTTTACATTAGCTGGTCTCGTGGCCATCTTCTTTTCAGGTGCCTCGGAGGATTATCAGAAATGGAAGAGGATGCAAGGTTAGAAACTAGGGGGTTTGGGTGGTTAGAGAGTTTATAATGGAAGGAGTGATATCTGGTTCGGGCTAGATCGGTTACATAGGGAACAATAAGGTCTTTATGTATGATTTGATTTGTGACAAAGTAAGGAGCATTGAGGATTTTACGAAGGATTTTGGATTGTTAGGATTGAATACGAGAGGAATTCGAAGATTTAGTGCCCCAAAGCTCAACTCCATATGTCCAGATTATTCCAATTTAAATTTCATCTTCCAGTAAATTTCATTTCATTTGGGTAAGTACATTTTCCCGATACAGCATCCACGGGAATAATGTTTTCAGTCTGCGACGGGATTTTTTTTATACTAATCATCATAAATGAATTATTGGCATTCATATATATTGATTAGAAATTTTATACCTAAAAGTTGTAACTTTAAATTTGTTCGCTAATATAAACCTCTAAAATTTTTGAGAAAATGGTAAAACCATAGTAACAGTAATAGTTGAACATAAACTTCTGGTTTGTCAATTTTAGAAAAAAACAAGGGGCTGAAACTCAAATAAATAGTTAAGGTTCATACTAATTTTTATTTTTAATGTATACTGCTCAAATTTTATCAGACATTTTTTCGTTTTAAGAGATCTTAAAAAGTCGGAAACTCGGAAAGATACGAATATCGATCGTACTACTTCTCTTTACCTATAGTTCATGCATAGGTAAGTGAGAGTAATACCTTGGTTTAGAATCAACACGAGCAAAGAGATGACGAAAACATGTAATAATAGAGAGATTCATGTAGTGTCAGTCTGCTATTGTTCAACCAAATTAAGTTTTCGTCAATCTTGCAAAACTTAAAGTATTCGATGAACGCTTGAATACAATGCCCTGTTGACGATTCCTGAAGAAGAGTGTATAGGCGAAGGACTATCCATCATAGTCCCAAAGCTGGCACATCAGCAGCTGGTGCACTGACCTGAACACAATGACTCTGCACGCTCAAGGCTAACTTAGTGTGCCTTCACTCTTATAGGCATAAAAACCTAAGAACATGGCACAAACTCCCTAACAATGTTTTAAGAGATATTTTGATTGTATTATCGATGTTTACAAACTGCTTTTACGATTGTGGTATTTATTTAGTGTCCCCAGATAACAACTTTGAAGTAGTTTATCAATTATTAAACTCCTGTCGTTTGAAGCTTGTCATTACAGTAGATTAAATTGAAGACTATCTCCAATTGGATTAAGAAATGTATGTTATTTTTTTAAAGTGTATAATATAACGTTTGAGTTATAAATAAATTATTAATCAGTATTAAAATATACACATTGTTAATAAAATAATAATATAAAATAATAAGACATTATAAAATAACAGATTACATATTATGATTTTAAGTTTTCCACTAAATACTTAAATTTTTTTTTATTACATTTTTTCAGAAACAATTTCCATAGTATGTATTAGAAATGAGGGAAAACATTTTGTACTGACTTTTACGAAAACTTTTGTTCAAAAAGAAAATGGGATGAAAAACATTACATTAATAAACAGAGCCAACCGACATACTAAGTGATACTGATCATATTCGGGAGATAAATTAATGAACCCTTTTTAATACACCAACCTAAGAGGTACATTTTCACTACAGTTTTCCACTGACTCAAGGAAAGTAACATTGAGGTTATCAGAAAGAGATTAACGGAGGAGAGAAAACAAATTCTAAAAAGGAAAATTAATTTACTTTAGGTCGCATTTGAACAGCTCATTGCAGATCAAAGCAAACCAGACTGAAATCGAATCCACATAGTTCCAAACCGATTCATTACAATAAATAACTCTTCTCAACTCACTCTACCTCTTTTTCAGTACAGTTAACTTTCGAATATCCTATATATATATTTATATAATTATTGGAGAAGTTTGTCGGGGGGTGCGGTCAGCAAAGAACAATACAATAAACAAATCACCAATCATTAATCTACGGTCAACTATCTACTCCTCAATATATTTATATAGTTGGCATAAAAGTAAAAGTGTTGTAGTTAATTTTTATTTATGGTTAGTAAGATTCTGCATGTTCGACTAAATTTTGATATTTTTCTTTCAAATTTTAACTAACGTCAATGGTAAATATTTTTCTGATCCAAAGGATGTATTGGTAATAATCATAGTGGATGAAAAGGGAAGTAGATGATGTATCAGAAAATTTAACAGACTATCATTCTGATAAGAAAGAAAGGAATGAAAGACTGGAAAGAAATGAACTCTGTTTATGATATCGATGGGGACTTGTAGCAAAGTATATATTCAAATCGAGTACTGATATTTACAAAATAATAGTTTCTCGTAAAATGCAAATTTTATTTAAAATATAATTAATATCTGGTTATAAAAACCAACAAAATAATTGATCGTAAAACATAATGGCTTTATAACCCATTCCAGAATAGGATGGAATTTTAGCTAATAATGAATTTCAGCAATTTAAAACCATATTTTTTTTTTTAAATAGGTTTTACATCTAGATATTCTAAGCTTAACGACTTTAGACAGACAATGGAAATAAAGAGTTTATAAAAACTCTAGGACTTTATATGAAGAGCACAAACAACAAACAGCACAGATTGGGCTTACATTGGCCAATCAATTAAATAAAAAAAAAGTAATAATTAAGGCTACAGAATACAAACTGAGGAAGACGACTCCTGTATAACTTTATTGTATTTATACTGAGAAGAGAATGTTGACTCTATAAAAAAATCGAAAATTCACAACATACTGATAGAGTTATTAGACATAAATTTATAAAGATTATTAATTAAAACATGTCAGTCTTCTAAGATTTGGTTAAATCAGCTGCTAAAGAAAGTTACATACAATTGGCTATATTTACTTATGATTTTTGTAATAAAAGCTTATCTATACGTTTTTTTTGTCATACGAATAACTCCGTCATAGAACGAAATAGTGAGAGGAAATTGATCATTGGACACAGTTTCATGAAAGAAAAAAAAAAAGGTAGGTAAAATAGAACCATTAGAAAATGTCTTACCGTCGAACTCTAACAAGTCAGGTTGTAATCCTAAGTGACAGAAATAATGGTATCGTAAAATGGAAATAATATCTTTAATTATGCGTTAAACAAAATGATTATAACTGTGGTTTTAAAAATTAAATGTTCTCCTTACTTTGTCACAAATCAAGTCATCCATCAGGACCTCAATGTTACATATGTTGCTGATTTGGCCAGAACCAGATACCATTCCTTCCATGATAAACTTCCCAACCACCCATACCAACTCGTTTCTAACCTGGTTTCTCCTTCATTACCTAATAATCCTCCTAGGCGTCTGAAAAGAATTGGCCTCGAGATCTTATCCTCTAGAAATATTTTTGGAATTCTATAAGTAGGTAGATCCTCCACATGTTTGTATCATGTCACTATGTCATCTACAGCAGATTTACTTGTTGTATATATGTGTATACAGTTGTAAATAACAATAATTAAATTATTAAAAAAATAAAAAAAATAAAATTTTACCCTGAAATGCCAAAACATTTTTAAAGGGGCACTACAAGTCTGACAATTTTAGCTACTGTTACGTCCCTGGAATATATCCAGTTTAAATATTTAATTTATGTTTCAAACGGCTATCCATTTTTTGAGCTAGACTGTTCACAAACACAGAGACTATTTTGCGAGACTTGATTATCTGACCTCAAGGGACCTAACTAGGTGATTTTCTGTCAAAAACTTGAATTCAAAAATTTGCAAAATCACATTACTTTGCCTTACCATATATTTCATACAGAAGTTAAACTTAAAATGTAATCTGTATATTGACTTTCTGTACTATGAGGTTTCGGGTGGTATATGTGTATCATATCATGAACAAATTCCTCTAGCGTTTGGTTATAATAGAAGAAAAAAATTAATAAATTGCATTTTTAAATGTCATAATAACTATTTTTCACTACTTACAAGTATTGATGTACTTTAAGAATAATTTACTAATATTTAAATAAAAGATCTCATTCGTAGACTAATAGGAATAAAGACATTGAGTTGAAGAGGACAGGATAGGATGAAGAACAAGATGCAATAAAGCAAGTCGAGTGCCCTCCAGTTATAGGAGGCGGAATTAAGGACCTCGTCGAAGATTTCCGAACGTTATTGGGTGAACCAATTGGGTGGCAAGTCGAGGCGCTACTCCAATATTGCCATCGCATCTGTCTGGGGTTCGCTGGCGATCTTCTTCACACCATAAGATCCTGTCATAGTCATCCAAGAGGAAACGTCTTATAGATTTTATCTAAATTGAAATTCATCTCTATAACTGTAGCACTTTATAATAATTAAGTGTTGTTAAAATCGAGGTATTAATGAAACATTTCAATATTTCTTATTTAGGACCAGTAACTTGGACATTTGACGTTGATTTTCCAAACCACAGATTCCATTAAATTGTTGTTTCTTTCCCCATTAAATGATTCTATGACTCTAAATGAACGAAATTTAATTGTATGAAGTAATCACAAGTCTTTTGTAAGAGGCTCTAAATAAAAATAAAGTGACTAGGATTTAAATATTTATTTGAAGAAGTTAACCCGTCATTGGTCGCTGCGTGAGAATTTCTCTCACATTTATAGTTTTTCGTTTCTGGGAGCTCCTAGAGTGAGACTGTAGTTCCCATCTTCCTAGAATCTGTAGTTCACAGTCTGTTCCTTCTATATTTCGTCCCCACCACCATTCTTGCAGCTCCGAGTGAGCGTCCAGCCCTATTTCCCTGACA
Source organism: Halyomorpha halys (assembly GCF_000696795.3). Taxonomy (NCBI): domain Eukaryota; kingdom Metazoa; phylum Arthropoda; class Insecta; order Hemiptera; family Pentatomidae; genus Halyomorpha; species Halyomorpha halys. The sequence continues at coordinate 482,539 of NW_027109321.1, forward strand.
ATATATCCTTTTCTCATGCGTGACTGAGGCTGGTATAAAAATATTCAAGTTGTGAGGATTTATCTCTAGGGTATTTAATCCATAAAAATGATTTTTATCACGAGGGAAATAACATCATAACTAGAGTTACGTAGGTTTGAAGAGGTAGGAATTTCATTAGGTACGTATTATTCAATATGAATTGTATTTCGATACCATAATTGTATATTATGGTGTTTTTATAACAAAAAGTTACCTTTTCATGTTTTCACTTCATCGCTGCGCCATATGAATACTATTTTTTGTTAATTTCTGGGTTATATTCAGGCATTATAATTTCTGACCTTTTTTTTGTTGCATTTTTGTAGTTAACAATTTTCCCCTTATGAATATAGGAGGAATAAATAGTCAAATAATTTATAACACCGGTCGTTTAATGGGGATGAAAGATTACCTAACATGACTAGTCACAGGTCTCATGAAGCTTTACCAAATCACAAGATATGCAGTTCAAAATTTTCCTCTTGACCTTAAACTATTCATCAAGAGAATTGCAGGAATAGACGACCCTGAAACAGCACCGACATCCACTGTTACAGAGGGATTTTGTGGAATCTTTCCCAGGGGAGCGAATAAAAAAACAATAAAGAATTGCCAATAGTGTAAAAGACCTATATGTCCCAACCATACGGCGTTCACTTGCACCAGTTGTGCACATAAATTTCTACAGACTAAGTGTTTTTTTTTTTTTAAAGATTAGTGTTATGTTGTTATAATATGATATATCTGAATTTTGATTTTCTTCATAACTTTGTCTGTCTCAAAATATTATTTTATGTTTATTAGTGTTAGTTTTTGATCTTTGTTCTTTGAATTTTTTAAAACTAGTTTGCTCTAGTATCGAAATATTTTTTTTTGTTTTGCTTAAATAAACCTAATTTAAATCAAAATTTTATATTTTAATAAATGCGTTCAAGAACTCTAAATAAGTCTCACGCACGGCCATCCGTGTTAAAATCGACATAGCAACCGATGACGGGTTAACTATTAAAAACATATACATGTGATAAAAACAATTAGAAGTGAAATAATTAATATAAAATTATTGAATTGACATATTGAACATTATATTACAAAAGCCAGGAAGAAAGAAAACGCAGTTATCTCACCCTAATTCTTGATTACTTCAATGAAAACTATGTATAATTACTAGTCAAAAATGATGCGTCTGCCAAGTACAGATAGGGAGAATAAAAAATGGCGGCTGTTTCAAAACCTTTAAAAAACATTGATTTTTCATTCGGAGTTCTATATCTTAAAAACTACCAACACCACTAGAAAATATAAGAGGACATTATTAAAAGAAGAGTAAATATTAGCCCTAAAAGAGCTATTTACGTCCAATAGTTCTCAAGATACAGCTTTTTAAAAAGCAAAATTTCTTAAAAATCTACTGAAAGATTAGTAGTTAGGTAATTTATTTTCAGAAATTAATATCTCAGGAACTATGTGACGTACAGGTGTCCATTAGCACTCAAATTAAAGTTAGTTAAATTTACTACAAAATAGTCAATTATGTTTATCTTCGTAGGAGTAGTAGTTTTTATGATATTTGACGAAATAAACTCACAAAATGTTAATTTCTAGTAGTTCGTATAAAATATTGGATGTTAGAAAAAATATATCTCTACGTATAAGACGCACATATGTCTGCCAACACCCAAAATAAAGGAAATTGAACTTACTATAAAGTAGTTTATGACACTTATCTTCGTAGGGGTAGTAGTTTTTATGATATTCACATATGAATATAAATTTGGCAAATGAAAATTTGTCTGAACAACTATAAATCAATTTATTTTAGCAATTCCATGTAAACTATTATTCCTTCTAAGATAAACATCATTATCTACTTTATAGTTCATTAAACTAGCTTTAATTTGAGTTCTAATAGACATCTGTAGGTAAAATGGTTTTTGAGATATAAATTTTTTAAATTAAATTCACTAACTACTGATCCTTCAGTACGTCCCATACATTTTTATGAAATGTTGCTTTTTAAAAAGCTATATCTAGAAAGCTGTTTAACGTAAATAACTCTATTAGGGCTCATATTTTAGCAAATTTACTCTTCTTTAAATGGCGTTCTCTTAGGTTTTCTAGTGCTGTTTCTATTTTCAAAGGTATAGAGTTCCGAATGAAAAATAATTTTTTTTTATCGCTTTGAAACAGCCGCCATTTTTTATTCCCCCTAACTATACTTGGCAGACTCATCAATTTTGACTTGTAATTATACATAGCTTTCATTGAAGTAATCAAAAATTGGGGTGAGATAACTGCCTTTTTCCTCCTCTTGGGCTCTTGTAATATTAGTTATTTTCCAGCTGTATGCAATCAAGACGCTTTAAATGGTACGCTCTATTTCATTTCAAAATATATGCTCGCTACGTGGAGCAATTAGTCCAGAATGTGTGAAGCTATTAAAGTATTGAATAATCAATAAAAACCTAAATTAGCTAGCTAATGCAACAAATAATAATTTCGATGAAAGGAATATGGTCCGGTTGCTGTCAAAAAAACTCAAATAGTAGAATATACTATTTTATTGAGCCAACGTTTCGCCCCACGTTGCAGGGCTTCGTCGGGGGAAATAATAATTTCGTTTGCTGAAATTATTGGTCAGATATGACATACCAATTATAGAAAATCCTTAAAAACACACACCCACACATATATATTTCTATGTGACGGGCTATTCAGATTTTGTAAGGCTGATCGGGGGCTCCACGACATTATTTTATTTATTTACTCATATATTTATGTATTTTTATTATGCATCTCTATCGGTTCCTGATGGGAACCGATTGAAAATGTATACATTATATGTAATTCAAGGACTAGACTCCAAATACCCTCTTGGTATGGTGTGAATATTTGTAATTAATCATTGGAGTTCTTCTCCAACGGTATCGTGTTTATCAATTTACTATGCTATTATTTTAAGGTGGCATGCAGGGTTTCTTAATTATAAAGAAAAGTCTTGGTTGCATTGGTTTAAATTTACAATTATATACAAATGAGTAATAATAATGTTTCGAGAGAGCATACGATCTATTTCCTTTAAGTTTAATTATGATATTATGAATTGAGATATACCAGTTCGGATCTTTGTTATTCGTATAGACTTTAAGTTTATTAATTGTACAATTGCCATTCAAAATACAACTGAAAAGTCTTACTTATTTTGGTGCGTCTGTCAGCTTAGATGGTTGCGGCGGTTCGTTCTTCGTTTCGCTCCGCAGTCTGTTGGTGGATCTTCGTTGTCTCCTGCAATGTTCTTCCCTATTGGGCGGCCCTCTCGATCTTCCCAGACTCTGACTGTCTGTTTGATTCTCTCCAACTCTTCCAACCTGCGACTTCAACTCCCCCTTGAACTCTTCCTGTCCTATTTTAATCCCTATCTCACCTCTACTTCTCATTTATCCCCACTTCCAATCCTTCCCTTCTCATTGGCCAAATCCATCTCCCATCCCCTCTTAATTTTGAGTCCCGAGGAAAGGGGGGCCTATGTTCATCACGCTTAGGGTTTCTTGACCTCGGCGGCTTATCTTTGAACCTGACCCTAAGCAATTAGCTCTCTATGTCTTGTAGATAAGGAGTGTGCGCGGGGTGTCCATAGTCTACTCAGGTGTTCTCCTTATCGGCTAGTTTCTTTGACCTAGGACGGCCTAGGAAGAGAGATAAAATGACTCGAGGTCACTATGTCTCGGGCGGATTTTTGGCCAGCACTGGTGTTTTCCTTTTTGGTCTCTGCTGGTATGCTCTCTCTCTCATAATATACCATAATTCCCATCTTCCAGATTAGAAATTGATTTCGAAAATTCAAAAAGAAAAAAAAATGTAAAAATAAACAAATGGACATCATGAAATGAGCATTAAAATTAAAACATTAATTATGGCTTCAGTAACAAAAAGAACTAAAATAAAATCTACATATCTTTCTCTTTCTGAAAAAATAAATAAAACAATAATTTCTTCTACACGCTATAACTACCAAAACTACACACACATTACATATCACTGAAATAAATACATTTAAAAAATCAATATCTAAAAGAACTACTTGTCTGCTCAACTATATACATTATAGACTAATAAGTAAACTAAAAATAAGAATACAAACATTCCGTCAGAGGCTGTAACTTCAAAATCTTCAAAGTTTGATAGTTTTGGGAACCAAAAACAAAACTTTGAGTTTTACCATATCTTGGAAAATTATATCGTGATTTCCGATCAAGATGTATACAGAAGGATCATTACCCCATACTCCTGGTCCATTTGAATTTGTTCTAGGAGGATGATGAGTCGCAGTGAAGCAGGGATGAAGTTGTATTAATTAGTTGTAAAATCCCAAGTATCATGATATTCTGTACACAGTCCCACCACCTCCTCCCTCCGCATTCAATAATGACTAGGTAGTCATACAAAAAGAAAAGAAAAGGTGATGGTTGAATCATAGCCTATTTGCGGCGTACGGCACATCACAACATCTACTAAATGCGAAACTGGAAAGGGGTCTCCCCTAGCCTAGGTTACTACGTTTTGAAGAAGAGTGTTCTATCAGCCGATGGCTAATGAGAACTACCCGCACATAAAGAACTTATGTGCTGGTGTAAGAAGATAAGGCCCAGTTTTCTTCAAGGAAAGAGAAGGATCAGTTCCAGAGAGGTTTCCAGTCAGAGGAAGAGAGCACTGAAGAGGATGGCAAACCGAAAATTAAGAAGTGAAAGTCATATGCACAGCTCCTTTTATATATAAATGGCAAGAAGGGAAAAAGGGTGTGTAAAATAAATATAAAATGACAAAAAAGATAGCAAAACCTAGTATTTTGTTAAATCTATCATGAATAGAATGTAATGTAAATGTGTATGTATGTATATATAAATATAATTCTTTTTTTATTTTGAAATTATTAACTTTTTTAATTCTACTGATTTCACAGTAAGATTGCCTTTCAAACTTTGAGCTTCGTATTACCGCCTCTATACCTGACCAGCCATCTGTATTAAGATAAGTCTCTGGCATTATTCGCTTTTTTGTACCATCATTTATTAATCAATTAATATTTTATTTATCCAATCTTCACTGACTCCCGTATTTTTAAAATTTCCTTTCTGCCTTCTGTTTGTTTTTATAATACTTCTAAAAATACATTTTCCGTTTAGCTATTCAAATTAGCACACAGAACAGTTATATAATCTTCGCGGCTTTGCTTTGCCTCGTGATTGATTATTTAGTTTCTTTATTTATATATTTTTCAATCAATGGACTATTTATGGTGTTCGATAAATCATTTGAATTTATTTTCGAGCCTGAAGCACCTCTTTGTATATTATGGTATATTATTATACCTCTCGACGAAGGGATATTATTATCAGGTATGGTGTTATTACAAAACACTGGTCTGTAGAACATAATCTCATAAGAATAATGAAATAGAAAAAAGTGTACAACGCAATTCAATCGTTATTTCTAATTTGTAAATAATAGGGAAATAAAAAAAAATTATAATATTATAACTCAGTGTTTTTTATTTTAACTGCCCAATTTCAAAAAATTCTTTCGGCCCTTACAAAAACAAAAACATACATCCATTATTATGATAAAATAATACTGAATACAAATAATTAGCCTGTTACAATGCAAAAGCAAAAAGGCTGTGATTATATGATTTCTTTACTAATATTTATACATGAAGATATTGTGGTCAACATCTATACTTTTCTTCCAAATTTTCTTCCTACAGTCGTTTAAGGGTCAGAGTTTACATTTTATGGACTCGCCTATACTTAGAGTGAATTTATATTAAGAAGCTTAATAACGGAACCTGTCGGGGACTGAGGTTTCTATTTGAAGACATGAGTGGAGTAGGGGTAAAGTTGTAAATTTCAAGATTTAAGAACATGACAAGTAAATATATTTTGTATATACTCTTAAATAATATGGCATGTCCCATCAACTGGAAAATCGGGCGTTTTATCAAGATTCTTGAGATGTTGAACTAATGTAAAGGGAAAGCATTAGAAAATTAAATTTTCAATATCCATAAAAATTCAATTTTCAAAAATTCGTTACATCTTCATTCACTCCCGTCTTCAATTATAAAATAATTATTTCATACATATAATGGACAAATTTCAAAACAGTGAAACCTTTATTAAAATAATAAATTATACCTAGTTTACAGCTCTTCTTTATAAATAAACTAATTTTAACTAGATTTTACTTTCCCCTCAAGCTCTTTTTTCCAACTGAATTACCCCAGCTAACTTTATTAATGACACCTTTACAAATTTCTTCTCTAATTATTTCGAGCCAGCTTGCCTTGGGTAAAAAGTTTGATTTGTTCTTAAAAGTTGCTACTTTCCCGCTTTTGCGTTACAAATTTTATTTAAACGAGTGATGTATCTCAAGCAGGAAAAAAACATTTCTCAAGTTTCAGCGGGTGATCCTGCTTTAGAAATGGTATTTTTGTACATTTCTTTACATTCGTTCATCATGAAAATTTCAATAGATCTAAAAAGCTAATTTTAATTTTTTTCAGTTTTCATTTTAAGGGTATTTTAATTAGCTATATATAGCTAATATCGTTATTTATATAGCTAATTAAAATATATTCTTTGAATAAAAACTGATTACAAACTTGTATTGGTTTTTATTTAAAGGGAAACCGACTACCTAGCCTTGAAAATATTAGCTACCATGTATCAACTAATAAAATGTAAACATTAATAATTGGTGTATTTCTAATAATTTTTAGATATTTCGTAATATATTAGTCTTCTACTTACTATATGCATAGTACCTGAACATATTGGTTAAATTGGTAAAGGATAAATTACCTAATACCTTGTGTCCCCATTAGAAACTACCTGTATTATTATGTGATAATTATATACTAATGAAATCAACATTATGAGTAGCCTAAGTTCTGTAAATAGGTCACAGCCAATCCAGATTTTTTTGTACATTCATTTAATAGAATTAACTTTTATAAGCCTTAGAAAGAAGGGAACTTAAAGGGGAAAATCCCTTCAGGCCTGGTTCGGTAAAAAGTACTCGCTTAAGGTTACAGGGAGCTTTCCCGAAGTTTTTCCGCTATTCCCTGAGGGCTCAGAACACTTTGGGACGGTTCTGCGATGAGCAATGGCAATTCGCGTGTGAAATATTTCCGTTTTCCTCATTTCCCTTGTCTCTGTCCTATTAATGGGGTCATTTATAAATTTAAAAAAAAAAGCTTTAAGTTAACTTGCGATTATCACTCAGATATATATTTAAATTGAACGAATGGAATAAGATTGTAAAATTATTCATATTATTTCATAATTTTGTACAAAGTGCAAAAATATTCATATTATTTCATAATTTTGTTCAAAGTGCAAAAATATTCATATTATTTCCTAATTTTGTACAAAGTGCAAAAATATTCATATTATTTCATAATTTTGTTCAAAGTGCAAAAATATTCATATTATTTCATAATTTTTGCAAAGTCCAAAAATATTCATATTATTTCATAATTTTGTACAAAGTGCAAAAATATTCACTAACAGATGCACAATCTTCGTTCTTAACAAGGGACTAGTTAACTAAATCTGGTACGGCGCACTTTCACCCCCCGCTCCTCCCCGCACACCACTTCTGTTGAAATTAATTCATTCCTGTTTAAAAACAGATATTCCCGTATTATTGTACAATGACAATTATTCAACGAACTAATTTTCAAAATAAGTCTTTCATTTGTCAGATTGGTTAATTTCAATCTCAACTTTTTTAAGGGAAGTATTTTAAATAATTACATTACGCAATGTTAACATTTTTCTTTTTCGTTTGTAAGGCAGAAATATTAAGAAAAAAAAATAAGGTTTACTAAAATTAACATTCAGCTCTTAAACAAGTATCCGATGCTAAATTCTTATAGAAAAATATTGAAAACTACTAGTAGGTGACCTAAATAAAGCCTAGGTCCTATTATAGTAAATAACTGAAAAATATTACAAAAATGGAATTAATGAAAAAAAATAAATAATTAGCATTTGCACTGGACATTTCTATACGTAGATAAAATATTATAACAAAAGGAGGTTATGGACGAACGGGCTCTCCGATTCACTGGTGTAGCCACATGTCATCGCTGTTTTTTGTTCTCTTCAAGTACTCACGTTACTTGTGAATGATATATTTGAGCTATCTGGAGACCTGTTGATGATTTCGATAGCTTAGGATCTTTGTTGTAAACAGGACACGGTTTTGTTCGACTAATGAACTTGAATTTTTAAAGGACGTGGGTGTACTTAAGTAATTACAGGGGGTTACCCAAATATGGCCTATCGATTCTTAGATAAGCCATATTTGAGTACCATTTGTTTCCAATTGTTTTCGAGTACATTTCTCATCATGATAATGCTATTTTGTTAGTAACTGATTGTTTATTTACTGTTTTGATGTTTCTTTCTATGCAAATGGCTTATGTGGCAGTTATAAAAAGAGGAAAATGAACAGCGCAACTACAAATACATTTGAAAGTGATGAAAAAAGGAATCACATCCTACAAACTAGGAGAGGGTTTTGTGTCACTAGGATTACTTTAAGATGACACAATTTACTTTCAATAGTATCAATAAAAGCCAAAATTAGGTAGGAGGGCAGTTATATCTGAATTTGACGAAATGGAACTAGAGCACAGAATTTACAGGTTTGTTGATGTTGGGATGCCATTCATCCCTAAGTAAGGGACGTGACTGCCATGCGGGTTGGAGCGCTGGTCCCAGTGCACTCGGTTCGGAACGTTGTGGGTTCGATTTCCACCTGGTACAGTTAAACATTCATTTTTCGGCGGTCCCGAAGAATGTCTTGACACTCCCACCTTGGCTTGTATGCGGTGGCAACCTAGCTAGGATATTTCAAATAAAATATGAGCATAGTAAAAATAGTACAATAAATAAATATAAATACGAACCATTTAAAAGGATAACAAAAAATAACTTTCTATTATCATCGAGTAATGAATTTGTATTATAAATTTGTTTTTCACATTTGTTGCCCGTATGTGTCTGTAGCAACTCAATATTACTGAGGAATTATATTTGAGGAACCTAAGTTTCAAGTTATCACACTAAAAATATATATAAAAAAATAATAATAATTTCTATCCAACATGTAACAATAATCAATTTATTTAAAATGTTTATTTCCAATTCAAAGTTTTTTAATTTTTCTATATTTTGAATACCTCTTTTTTCGCGTGTGTTATTACTTCTCTTGTTATTTTTAAATTATCCCTTATTGGCCTCATAACTCTGGATTAATCAAAAACAATTTAATAAAACACTGCAAAATAACTCGGCGCTTTGTGACATTAATTAACACAACAAGAATGAGACAAACAAAGGAATTAATTCACAGAGGAGCAGATTCATTGAAGCACTTAGCAGTGACTGAGTTACATGAACTATTTAGTGGGAGGCGACAGCACACCCACGATCTATTGTGCTTCTTAGCAGCATATTAGAGCAGTTCCCAGCCTTGGTTGTGAGGCACTCACCGCATATATAAGAACCTCGTTGATTAAAACTGAGAGTCGAATTTCATTGATATTTATGAACTTTATTTAGAAATGATAGTAACCGATGCTTTAAATAAAAAAAAAAACATACATATATATGCAACATAATTTAATTTCATATTAAATTAATTTAAACAACTTCTGTGACAGTCAGAGACAGCGATGTGGCACGACTAACTTTAGGCCGCCTGCCCACGGTGAAGTCTGGAAGGATTGTTCTGAAAGCCACCAAGAGTTCACTCAAAAAGTTTTCGACTATTCGATTTCAGAATGGCGACTATTACTCACCTGCACTCAAAAAGAGCTGGTTGTAAATACGACACGATTACAACACTTTCATTACAATTTGAATTAATTGAGCAATTTTTCTAACACTATTCTTTACTATACTACTTATATAAGTTTTAACGTTTCGGATTCAATTCTTCTGAATTTTGTTATTAAAATCAACAAATGTTTCTCTTATAATACCTTAATATTATTTAATTAATACATGTTCAACATTTTATAAAATTCTTTAATTATCTTTTGAATTTTGATCTATGCATGGTGTAATTTTTCCCCAAAGATTTCAAGTCTATTTTCTTTTCAATCTTCTGTTCTAGGTTTTAAGGATATGGATTAAAAATTAATTTAAAACAAAGTAGTTTTTGATGTTTATCATCATAGGAGTAGTAGTTTTCATGATTAAAAAAAGCACAATATGTGGATTTATGGTTGTTCTGACAAAATTTTTGATTTATGAAAAAATATATCTCAGGAACCATTAGATATGTAGATATCTTCAGCACTCATATTAAAGCTAGTTTAAGGTACTATAAAATAGTTTATGACACTTATCTTCATAAATAAATCTATTCGTAATATATTTCACTATATTTAACAAAATAAATTTTAATTTCTAGTTGTTTAAACAAAATATTTGATTTATAAAAAAATATATTACAGAAGCCAATTAACTATTTTTCTACCCATATTATTTTTTTTTTTACCCAAGAGGAGAAGTCAGGGATTTCACTCCATTTTTTTATTACTTCAATGGAAACTTTATATATAAAAATATTCTAAATTAAGGAGTCTGCCAAGTATATTTAGGGGTAATAAGAACTGGCGACTGTTACTAAACTTTAAAAAAATTAATTTTTCTATCGGATATCGGTATCTTTAAAACTGCCTTATCTATAACTATAAAAACCTAAAAGAACATCATTTAAAGTATGTATAGGAACCATTAAAGGTATGAATATAAATTTCGCATATGAACTTTTGGCTCCCCTTGACTTCACTAGCTATTAACACCAGTGACGTAGTTGTGAGAGAAGCGCCTGTAACTTCCAGAGTTCTGAGTTTTCTTTCACATGTTGTTGTATGACAAGCTTGACTCGGAGTTCTCCAGGCGAAATTTTGTTATATTATGTGTGTTTATATTATTTTATTTTTTAAATTTAATTTTCCATTACAAAAGACTGATCTACATGACTATTATAAGGCCTATCTTGACATGCGAAGTTGAGCTTTGGGGCTCCACTAAACAATCAAATTCCTCAGGAATCCAATCCTTACAGTCCAAAATCCTTCCTAAAATCCTTAATGCTCCTTACTTTGTCACAAATCAAGTCATCCATCATGATCTCAATGTCCCATATGTTGCCGAATTGGCCAAAACCAGATACCATTCCTTCCATGGAAAACTTCCCAACCACCCAATCCACTTGTTACTTACCTGGCTTCTCCTTCATTACTTAATAATCCTCCTAGGCATCTGAAAAGAAGATGGCCTCGAGATCTTCTCTAGAAATGTTATTGTAGTTCTATCAATGGGTAGATTCTCCACATGTTTGTATCATGTCACTATGTCACCTACAGCAAATTTACTTGTTGTATATGTGTTATACAGTTGTAAATAACAATAAATAAATGATTAAAAAAAAGTTGAATTTTGTTTCATTTACTTCAATTTTTCCCTGTTTGTAATAATTTAATTTATTTATCTGTAAATATAGTGTAATAGTGCTTTCTAATCTCTATTACTAATATCTGTATTCACATAACAGAGTGTAGTATTATACAATAATGAGGGGGGGGGGAGAGTTTTTGTAGGTGGATAGGTAAAACCTTAACATTGAAATGACCAGTAAAAATGTAAATCGAATTACAGGATCTGAGAATGTGCTGAATATTCAGTTTTAATTCTTCTACAGAAATTTTCTGTTAAAGAAACGTAATCCTGAAAGCTATAGATAATAGCATACATCAGCGTCGCTGCTATTACAGCGATTCACACGGTCCACAGCTCCGAGAGGAGCACTAATACCAGCCCTGCTAATCCTTAGAACAGGGGTTGTTAGGGTGGCTTTGGCTAAGATATGCCCGGGCATGTTGGAGGGTTAACAGCTAGCGGATCCGAATCGCTCCTAGCACTGTTTTACCATCGTTCGCTAATCGCCGAGCCAGTCTCATTCCATTAGTAACCAATTAGAATCCGGAGGTGTCTCCCGCTCGACCTACTGCTTCAATTTGCAAGCGGATGAGGTCCTTCGAACCTCTCTCCTGGGAACAGCCTGAGACTGACGGGTTCTATAATAGACCCGAGCAATTAGGATTGCACAATATTATGGTGTCGGTAATAAAATAAGTGAAGTAGTACATTATGATCATATTATCCCGTAATTAAATCATTGGTTATTTTTTCATTTCCAGCAAACGATGCTTCTCCAGACATCAAAAAAAGGAGATAATTTACTTAAATACAATGACAGTAGGAAATTTTTCCTAACCAAATAAAAATATCCAGCAGATAGGAAACTGAACGCTTTTCCTGGTGGCATTTTGTGCGAATCTGAAAGGGTAGATGATTAACTCAGTTTAATTTATGTTTGGGTAATAAGTATTTCATCGTCACATATGAAATGTCTCTTTTTAGAAACAAGAAGTGAATAAAAAATGGACTAACAAAACTAATTTATTTTATTCTCCCATAAAAGTATCCATGCTCCGGAAAAAAATGGCATTCTAAAGAGACTAGATCAGGAGAATTTTGAGGATATTGTAAGACTTCATAGCATTAAACAGAAAATCTCATAACGTTTCAATTGATAATGTTCGTTTGAATTGTACGGGACGCTGAAATCGAGCTATTTAGACTTTCCGATCTATTTTTAATGTCCGAAAATGGCATTTTCATGTGTGCCGTGATCTATCAGCTTCTTCCACTGATTTATGAGGATCTTCATCCACATACTTCTAAAGATCTAGTTCTCAATTGATATCGGAGGAAGTCCTCGGGATAGATTTTCCAAGACGTAGATTCAATATCTCTTGAAGAAAAATTTGAAATCCAACGACAAAAAGTTGTTCATTCATAAGTTCATGAGAAATCCGTTCATCTAAAGCTTGATTTACCATTAATTCTTGCGAGCTGATTGTCTCCGCTTCTCTTATTAGAGTCTTTGCAAGTCTTTCCATGTCATCTTGGTTACTTCCTAAGACCGAAATGTCAACGTCAGGACCTTATCATTCATTCTGGCGTGCACCCACCATTTTCGTATAATATTCTTATCAGTTTCTCTAGAGCTAAGCTGCAAAGCATTGGTGAGAGTCCATCTGCTCGTCTCAGAGCTTTTCTAACTGCAAAGGCTTCAGGTATTTCTTATTATATCAGGGATTATAGCAGCTAAATAATTTGCTAGGAATCAACAGGAAACGGTTTAATAAACTCTCTAATAAACATTAAGATTCAGAATGTTAGACATTTCATGCCTGAAAACCCAATATATAGGTAAGTTTCAAAACATCAACTTGGTAGCTTTAAACATTTTATAATCCCCTACAATAAGTGGAGAAGTCTTGTATGTGATTGACTACCATAATCCTGTTTTTACTTATTGTAGCTGTAGAAATAATTCCAGTTTTTTTTTTTTATATGATATACAAAATTAGTACAATGCCAAAGCGTGAATTTTGAAATTTAAAAGAATGTGTTATTTACAGATGCAATGATAATGCTGGTAATTTTCTAATTTGAAAATAGTGGTATATTTAGTTTTGTATTTATAATTAATGGCGTCAAATATTCAGTTAGGTATTTTCGGCATTACTGAGAGAAAAGAAAAACACGTTAGAATTCAACAAAACCCAAAATCGCAAAATTTGTACCACGTATATACACATGATTTGAAATAATAACGAATATTTTAAGGCTTAGTTCTATATATGCTATAATTATAACAGAATTAGTACAAGGAATTTAAACAATTATTTTTCATACAATTCACGATTAGTCAAGTTGCATATTTTTTAGTAGAAATGAATTGGATAGTATAAAAACTAAATAAATAAATTCTGTAAATTTGACTACCACTCTTTTAAATAACCACGATATAACAGAGTAGCTTTCTGTATCCGTTGATGAATTGTATTTATTTTTTCTGTCACGCTTTTTACCGCCAAATTTGAATTTCATGTTACACTATTTGCAGAAACCGGCATTGTAGATAGTTCACGAGCAAACACATAGCAGTGTCAACTGTATTTTCCGTGTGTAAACACTAATCAGAAATATGCAGCAAGGGAAACGCCAGATTTAAAATGATTTAGCGACGTAGCGTTACAAAAGTAATAATTGATGTTAAAAAAATTATTCAATAAATATATTTAATTAGTATTTTTCGTACTTTCTTCAGGCTTTTCTTAATTTTTGCGTGTCCAAGATGATCCATGATCGTTAGGTTGATTGTAGACTGACGAATTTTTACAACATACAACTTCAGTAAAATTATTTCGTCACCCAGTTTTATAGAGAAAGTTCGAAGAAAGAAACAAAAACTTCACACTCAACTTCCCATGATTAAAAAATACTACTGATAAAAATTGGTAAAATTAGATTTGGAAAAATAAATAGACATTTTACTGATTCATTAAATAGAAATAATTTGTTAACTTGTATAATTAGTTGAAATTATTCCTGAAAACTAATTTTTTTTTAATTTCCAGGCTTTGTTTTTAATTAATCACGAATCTTGTGGTTTATTCAAATATCTTGGTTTAATCACGTAGTCATGAATTTACCTATTGCTGTTTCTTAGGGTTTCTAATTGTCAAACTAACCACTGAGTTGTTTTACTGATGACTAGTTGCTTAAGTACGGTTAGTTCCATGATTTGGTTTAAAGATAAATTTTTTTGGTGTCGGGTATGGCTTTAATGAGATGTAAAAACATAAAACAGTTGACGAGAATGATGTTAAAAAAGTTGCAATCTTGGTTTAACAAAATTCTTGTCAACTCCGTGTCCGGACAAATACTGAAATACTTTTTTAGGAAATATTAAATTTAGTTTTAGTTGAAAAATAAAATCGCAGTAAAATACCACTTTACTGTTTTCAATATTTATTTTATTTAAAATGATATTTTTTGTATTAGTTATCACAACTTTTTTTTATCGTATGATGTTGGATGAACGTTTTCTCTTTTCTAATAGCAGATCAATAAAACATGCGCCATTATAATACTTTTCGCTGACAGTGTACATCCTAAAATTAACAGATTTAAAAATTAATAATTAAAGATAATTCTTCCAAGTGCAATCCATTCGTAGAGATATTTTAATAGAAAATTCCTAAAAACAGATCTAACGTATAGCAGAGGTGTATACCTTCCCAGACACAATGTGGATCTTATTATATCCTCCTTCAATGGAAGTCCTTTTAACTGTTGTGGCTTTCTTGTTAACCACAACTCCACTTGTCTATCATTAATAACAATGAAACATGCAAAGCTTTCATAAGACCAGCTTGCCTCCTCCCACAATAAGCTTTTGAAGACACTAAGTCTTTAGATGCCTACATCAAGAAGGCAAGGAACGCCCATTGAACAAACCTCCTTTCACTGACCTCCAACAAACTTATAACGGCCAAATTAAGTTTATATTATTCTTTTTAACTATGCATTGAGGTGCCAAGAAAACGTTAGTGGCAGAAAAAGAAAAAAGACACCTTATAAATTATAAATATTTTGTTCTTTAAGGAAATAAATAGTTTTAGAGCTATAAATATTTCGAGATAAAACATTGTTTCTTGGAGAATTAGTCGAAACGTGTCAGCCTTTAATTAATCGAAAAAATAAATAAACTTATTCTCAATAAACTTATATTTTATAGTCCAGTAAGCCTTACAACTTAAGCTTTATCCCAAATATTAATAGGATATCATGTGAGCAATATCCTACTTATATATGGGGTAGTAATAAGCATCCCTTTATATATAAATAACCTTATACTCGCATGAAATAAATTTTAAAAAAATAACAACATTTTTTAAAAATCTCAAAATATATTGATTGGATTTAGATAGTACGAGGACAATAGTAGAAAAAAAATTAATGATATACTTAGTAACTCTATCATATGAAATAAATATTATTAACACTAAAAAGTCACTAACATATGTTTTCAAGTTGAAGAAATCTGTGTTAATGGGGTTACAATA
>NW_027109321.1:498720-518447 GCF_000696795.3 Halyomorpha halys
ATTCTGAACAGCATCACTTTAAATTTATTTTTAATTTATATATTTTTTAACGAAATTGTTTATTAGTATTGTTATACTATTTCTGAATAAATTCCATGATCATTGTGGGAGATTTTCTCGGAAAGGTTTTGCTCAATGATTATATTTAGAAAGATGTTTTTTAATTGCCTAGTGAAGTACGTTTATCGTTCAAGTACGTTCAAAACCGGCTGAAATTTCGCTAAAATATAAATGATATATAATAATTGATTTTATGTTAAGAGGTAAGAATATAAATTTAACAATATCGTATATTAATATACGTATTGGATATAGAGCGAGCTCCTGAACAAATAGCGTTTTGCCCATTTGCTGATTAAATTTATTTTGCAAGGAACTCTAAATTATTTTGGTGAGAAATTTAAACCTTAAATGTTTTCAATTATATTACATCTTGTCACTGAGATATTAATCTTTGATTTTTTGTGGTTCCTGGTCCATTTGTGTCTTGTCCAAAAATTGATCCTATTCCTTTTATACTAGAGCTCCTCATGGATTAATTTTTTTGTTGTATTTTAATATTCAACAAATAATCGAGTTAACTTACAATTAATTATTAATGTTTTATCTTTTATAAATCCAGATTAACCATCTTTCCCGCTTGACCGGCGAGTTTCGGTCCCAAATAGAATGAATTTATAATTTGTCGCCTAAATCGGGTTATTGAAAAAATTAATATCATTAAAAAATATAAAACGATTATTTTTTTTATATTAATGTATTATAAAAACAATAACCTTTTTATATTGTATTAAATTGATGTATTATAATAAATTCTTTCGATATCATTTTACTTGGAATATAAGTAAAGAATCTTCCTTCTGAAGTTAATATTAATAAAATTATCAGAATGGGATCTGGAGCTTTTATACATCAATAGATTATATTGGATATATGACAATGCAGCCTTCCGACCTTTTCTTCGTCTTGTTTCCGGGAAAGAGGGCACTTTTTAACGAGATATTTTTATTTCTGCAAAGCTTTCCTAAAGCTATTTACGAGGAAATGTAAAAAATGCCTGGGAACCAGGATTGCAGGATCGGTAAATTTCTTCGACTTGGAGCTAGTAGTTTAGGATAGTTAAACCCCCTTCGTCGAATGACTGTTGCAACTGACCGCCTAACAAGCTGGTCAATAGTGAAAGATGCAGCCCACGTCCGTCCTGCAATTGGTTCCCAGACGTGAGTGATTTCAGGAATCGCAGTGAGATAAGAAATCGCATGGTAGATAATTTTCTGTCCTTAAGAATAGTTCTTGTTTCAGGTGAAGTTATAAAGCACTGCATACGGATATATAAAACCAATACATAGCATGCTTCAAGTATCTAAATATTAATAGTACGTAATCGAATGAATTGTCCTGCACCATTAGCATAAGCATGACTTTGAGAGCCCGTCACAGCCAAGTTTTGAGTTAGGATACCTTCCTAGGTTCTTGAACAAAATTAGTAGATTTGGCTGTATGGGACGCACAATAATACAAAATTAGTTATTAACTGTATTACACAATGTAGTTAGTTTGATATTGTATTGCAGTTATTTTACAAAATCTTCGTCTCCACTTAGAGGCCCATCTAGCCCCTAAACATTGGCATCATCGTTACCTACAATTTTCACTCCTGTTCTGATCAATTATTTGAGTGATCAGACAACAATTAAATTTTAATTCCCTTTTGAAGGTGGTTTCTACTTATCATTTATAAATTTAGGTGGATTTTAATACAATATCTGCGATCTTCAGAAACATTTCTTTCACATATATTTAAGTTGAATTAATTATATTACGATGTGTATAATATTGTATATAAGAGTGTAAATGTGACTAGAGATTATATTATTTAATCATTATGTTATATTATATTTCCTTCGGTTTGTATATATTTTAAGAGAGGTTTTTTTTTTCTCATTCATTCATTTATTTGTATTCTTATTTTATTTTATTTTAGTATGAATGTGATCATTCATCACTATTACCCATTGCCCACAACTGTGTGGCAGATTGTTACCTATCATTAAAAAAAAATTATATTACGAGGTTTTGATAATGCTATGTGCGATTCAATTCTCATTGTCCTGAATGTCCCCGAGGAACATTTTTACATTAAAATATATCTTAGCTTTATTTACAGACATAAGAAAAAAAAGTTTTTTACGGTAGTAAGGTCATAAATAACATATATAAATTACATATTATAAGTTACATAAATTATTTCAATTAATAAAAAAAAAAGATTCCTTTTAATAACATTCGGGATTCTAAAATGTTACGGCCTCTATAATTCAAAGATATTCGTATTTATATTTTCATATGTTTTCAAAGGGGCATAGAAAAAACAAATTAAATTCTTTCGAAACATGTGATCACGGGATCGCACATCGATTTGTTTTTACCCATTTTTACCAACTTGTCTACATATATATATTTAAAATATTTATTTATTGCTATTTACAACTGTACATTATAATACATTTAGTAAACTGATCTAAGTTAAATTGGAGTGTTACAGGCGTGTAGAGAAACTACCCAATGGTAGCACTCTAATGACATTTTACATTAGCTGGTCTCGTGGCCATCTTCTTTTCAGGCACCTCGGAGAATTGTCAGGAACGGAAGAGGATGCAAGATTAGAAACTAGGGGGTTTGGGTGGTTAGAGAGTTTATAATGGAAGGAGTGATATCTGGTTCGGGCTAGATCGGTTACATAGGGAACAATAAGGTCTTTATGTATGATTTTATTTGTGACAAAGTAAGGAGCATTTACGATTTTACAAAAGATTTTAGATTGTAAGGATTGAATACGAGAGGAATTCGAAGGTTTAGTGGAGCCCCAAAGCTGAACTCCATATGTCCAGATTGCCCTTTGTCTACATATTAAGGTACATTTATGTGTTGAGCGTCTCATAACATATTTGTACGTTTTTCGAGGTACTAAATGTGAAAATGAAGGCTGAAATATTTATTATAACTTTTCGGATTTTAAAAAAATGTAGGTTCCTTCTTATATTTTCGGGGAAAATAGAAAGCTATCGATTGTAAGATTGCACGGTCGTCTAAATATTCATTTCAACTTTTATTGAAATTCTAACATATTAGGATTCGTTTTCATGTTTTCGGAGGTTTAGTAAATAGAATTTTTAACGATTTTAATTTCACGCGTTGTATATCGCTTTATTTGAACTTTTTAGATGTCTGACGTATTATGGTACTTTTATATGTTTTTGGAGGTGAAGAAAAGTTCATGATTTACAGATTGATTTTATTGTTCATTTTTAATTTCAAGGAAATCAGGGTTTCTTTATATCAGTGTTTTCAAGCTACTGTTCTGTATACCAGAAGTTGATAAACGCTGTTGTCTCCTTTGTTCCACTTTAAAGTATGTTATTTTAAACTAATTTAAATTCGGCAAATTTAAAGAAATATAATTTATTCAAGTTTCATTTAAGTAAGTAATAATTTCAATATTTTAAATTGAAAAAAATTCTTGCTGATGGCCTTTACCTTAAATATAGGTACAAAATATATCTTTTTATCTGTGTATGCTGCTTAGGCCCTAGATTATAATGTGGGTACAGACTTTCTCATTGATACAATTATGCCGTAAATACTTCAGAGCTGTTTGTTGAAACGACAGAAGTGCTTGAAGCGTTGAGAAAGCAAATTAAACGTTAAAAATACAAACTTTGCGCTCTAATTTTCATAGACAACAAACTGTAAAATAATTGCAATAACAAAGGATAAAGATCTATGGTTTTTTGTCCCCTATATTTTCCAAAAATATTCAACATTAAAAGATTAGGTGGTAGATAGCTAAGGAAGTTGTTAGAAAAAGTTTAAATAATATTTTAATCATATACATTACGATTAATCAAGCGAACCCTATCACACATATGTAAGAAGAAACATCTTTAGAACAGATAATGGATGTTATACGGGATTGGTGTAAAAAACGACTCGTTGAAGAGTTTAATACAACTAAAGACTGCATTCCTTGATAAAATTAATGTAATTAAAAAATAAAAAAAAATATGTTTTATGCTTAATTTAATTTTTTTTTCATATTGACCTTCAGATAGATGTTTTGGTTTCGAAATCAAGAACAGAAACCGATTGAATTGGTATTTAAATCTCCTCCTTTCTTGATTCGTGGATATTCCTCTCCTGGCAGGAGACCAGAAGCATTTTTGAGCTAAGAGCAGCAATTGTTGTTGTGCCAAACACTAAACCAAAGACCTCTCGATATTTGTAATTCAACTGCCCTATTCGTTATCTGTAACTGCCGACCGGTTTGGCTGAGCCTGCAAATTATTAGCAAAAACGTTTAAACTAATATGTAAAATATAAAAACTATGTTAACTTCAATTATTAATTAATTCTTAATCACATTGGAGTTTTTTATTTTTTGGACAACTTAGGCATTGAGTTCATTTCTGAAAGTTGGCTGTTGAAAAAACAACAGACAGTATTCTGCCAAAAAAGTAATTTTTATGGGGGCATAAAAAAAACAACAACAAATTTAAATTTAATTGATTAACTCTAATCAATTAGAACTTTTGATTGGTGAACTTTTTACATCTAAATATAAGAAATTCAATAAAAAAGAGAAAATTAAAATCTATTTATTGTAGATGGGTTTCTAGGTAGAATCTAAATTCACTGGACTTCACATACTTATTAAATGCAAAAATTCACGAAATTTATTCCTATAAATTTTAGTAATTTGCTAAAAACTTTAAATTTCATAAGTTAATATATCAATAATGTCTTAAGAGCAATTTTCTATTAGCTTAAGATGTAAAACTGCCATTTAAAAAAAAATTCCAACATTTTAAAATTTAATTTATTGACTGACTACTCAGTGAGTAGTCGTCAACTTTATTTTTCATATCAGATTCTATTGGAAGAAATTAATTTTCAATTACTCTTAGGTTAACTCTTAGGCAAAATTATATATTAGAAGTGGTAGTATGTAGTAAAGTATTGTTGGTTGAATTTTGAATTCGATATTTTTGAAAATTGTTTACCAAATTTCCGTAAGACGTTTTTTAGAAAATAAACTAATAGTTCCAATCATAGCAACAATTCCTCGTAAACTTATAGATTTTCATTTACTCTAAATTTCGAAGTTACATTCTAGGGAGTGTACCGTTTTCATCCCTGGAACTTAATTATTGATAAACTAATTTTTAAAAATAATTAATCTTAGTTAAAATTTACATCTAAAAGAATTTAACCGACAATTTGGACAAACCTGTAGACTGCTAAACACAAAATCTCAGCCTTTAGTTGGGAACAAACTACTATTTCGCAAGACAATACTGAAACTAGTCCGGATTTACGAATTAAAATTGTCGGGGGCAGCAAAAAATTATAACATAAAACGCATTCAATCCTTTCAGTTCAAAATTCTTTAAACAATAGTCAACGATCAACAATAGGTTACCAACTGTAACCTATATCATGACCTTATTAGATGATTTCTTGAAGACCTTTTAAAATCACCATTTTTATTAGAAACTCATCATTTAAAAGCCTGTTTCGGAGATCTGTAGAGCTAAATTTCAATAGGCACTTGCACTTGATGTATATAGAAATGGATGTGTTTAGGGCGTTATTTTACATTACTATAATTTGTTTTTTTACTTAATATTTTGTTATCATTTAATTTATGTATAGCAGTAAATAAAGTGTACATGTGCTCATTAATTCTTATTACCAAAGTTCGAATATACATGACACAATTTAATACTAAAACAACAAAAAAAAACAAATAACGTCATTTGATATAGTTTTCCGAATTGGTTTTAAATATAATAAGCTTATGGTAATATTAAATATAGGAGTTAGGATTGATATTTTGAGGGGGTGTGAAACGGGACAACTGGGAAAATATAATATAACTTGGGTCTTCTTGATAGTATCTCCCAGCCCAGCAGGCGGAACTCAGACTTGAGAAGAACTTCGTGACAGCCTGATCTCCATCTAACATATATGTTTTAGATTCTAAATCTTTCACGGTGAACAGATGGCGGACTAGAACAGAATGGAGAATAAGACAAAGAATTGTGGACCTTTATAAACTTCTATTTAATCGAATAAAAATTAAAAATATGTGAAAACAATATTTACTTTAGAAATATTGTATACCACGATTTCATAGAAGGTACCGCATTTTAATACATGTAAATAGTGTTAATCAAATTTTAATTTGAGTTATCTACTAATTAAAATTGATATTATATATTTTATTTTATAATTACTGTATTTAGTGGTCGGTTATTCCTCTGCTTAAAAAATTACGTTATAATCAAAAATTCAGATAGACAGACATAAAAAATAAATAACTTCTCTGTTTTGGTGCTCATGAAAATTATTCAAATCTACTCTTAAAGAAAAGAAACTGAATACCTTTATGAAAGAGGCACTATCAAAATGGAAAAGAAATAAGTAAATCTGAAAACTTCGACTTATTAAAAAACCTCCAGCCATTATATCTCTTAATATTTATCAAGGTGAAGACGAATTATGAACAATTCTCTTGAAAATAGAAATACGCTGTTATGGATAGTGAGAAAGTACTGAAAAATGTTCTAGAATCAACCACAAGGAGTTGGATGAGATTTCTTCATAAGATCAGATTTGAAGCCAGGACAATGTTAGATAATGCTGTATAATCTATAAAGAGCCAAACTAAAATATAATAACATTATGAATTTTAGTAAATTCCTAGATAATAGAAAAAAATATTCTTTATATTTTGGCACCGATTAAAACAAATTAATTTTAATTATTTTTCTTATTTCTGGTTATTTACGTAACTGGAAAATCAGAGGTGGGGTATGCGCATCACACATTTTCCATTTACTAGCCTGCTTACAATAGAAATTAATTTTTACTCAAGCAGGGCATTAAAACTTGTACCGCTTATGATACCGCACAGCTATCTCTTTTCTTATTCACAAACTCTGAACAGCGATGATTATATGTTTACAAAATACTTTAAAAAAAATTAAAACCATTTATTTTGTTGAAAAATTAATAATAGCTTCGGAGACCATCTGTTTATGTGTTCAGTTTATGTGATTATGTATTTATCTACTATCTGCAATGACTTTTTATGTTAGAAAAAATTATCTGAAACTTTCGGCTTTCCAACTGTATGTTATACGTCTATTTTATTTCTGCAATAGGTTTTCAAACTGAGAAACTACGGCCTCTTTTACTTACTTCCGTAAACTACTTACTCATTATAACATAAGATGACTAATTATTTCTAATGAACAAAATTAAAGATACTTTAGGAGATGATATTTTGAAGATTTGGCTTGTCAGATATTCATTTAAATGATGTTAGACATAGCAGATATTAAATACCTTTTAGTTTTATTATGTAGAAATCAAAATCGTTTCAGTCATTTTCTATAGTTTACATTTAAATTATTATGAGTTTAAATATATATGTTTATTGAGTATACATTTGATTATATAAAAAAAAAGTATTAGCAATAATAGTCTTTTTCACCATATTACTCGTTCGTTACTCAAAAAAAAGGTTTGCATGGTGTAATTGAGTTTGAATTGTGCAATGCACCCACTTAATTAAAATAGTTAGTTAGTTGTCTATATAAAGAAAATAGTATTTGCAAAATTGGTCCAAAGCAGTTCTATGATGAGGCAATATTCATGGTAAATAACAGTCAATAATAAACGCCATAAAGTTGATTTGCCTTATTTAAATTAAATTTTATTCTATTTCAAAAACGTTGCATTAAAATCATTAGTTTATTACATTAAAGTTATAAACAAATACGAGACATTAACGTGAAAGCTTTGCACCTATTTCTCTTGGCCAACGTCTTGTAAGCATTTATTCGAGGTAAGTTGATATTGTCTTAGAATCCAGAATTATTCTCGTATGCATTCAGATTAGAAGCCGTAGGAGGCAAGACAGAGATGGTAAATAAGATATGGTATTGAAATTTTTAGACAGTAAAAATTAAGGCGATAAGGGAATTGTCGAACAGTGGAAGAGCTATCGACGCAATGTCTAACATATCTACCAAGCGGTAGGAGACAAATACAACTAATAATTTTTCAGTAATCCAACCGAAAAGATTCTCAGTTATGTTTGATAAATTATGTTGTGGCAAAAGTCACAATAAAAAAAGTTTCAATAATTATCCTTCAATTATGAAAAAACAAATAACAACATATTAATGCGATTTATTCATTATATCTACACCAATACATATACAACTATTCACCTACGAACTTATTTTTGTCATAATAATAATAACTTAAGCCACTACGAATCATGAAGAATCATGGGTCAGAATTTTGTAAGGAAGCACTGTTTTTAGAACAACGGTCATACAGAGAGGTGATTTTTCATGATCACGCTCAACCGCCAGATTTTTCCACAATTCAGGTTTCCCACTTTATGATGTTTTTGTCATAATAAAATTTATTTTTATTATTATTATTATTAAATTTACGTATAAATTATAAAAGAAATCGAGAGATTGACTATCTAAAAAGTTTATAAAACAACATTATTTTATGGAGTCCATTCAAACATCTTATTAAATCTTACGTCTCAATGATATCATGGGTTTAAGATGCTGGGATTGTAAATGACTCAATTCAGCAAAAATAGGATAATGTTTTTCCAATTATTGATGTCTTAGTAAATTTTGTTTTTCCTACTTAGACATGCAATAGAAACGAGTATGATTGAGTGAGATACATTCATAATTTTAATTTCTGCGTTGATATTTTTTTAAGTAAAATATAATTTGTGATATTTGTTCTTTGTAAAAAATAGGAGAAATATAGTTTTTTTATATAAGATTTTGAGTTTTTTTAATTAAATAATCCACACAAGATCAGGAGTAGCCCATTAAAAATTTTTTAAAATATAAATATCGAGTCAAATGTTTTATTAGTTTAATTAAACTTTACAAATCATTCAATTTAAGATGAACAAGAACACCCATTTAGATATGCCGAATTTAAAACATTAAGTCTTAGAAATTAATTTTTATATGTTTTATATATTTAATTTAACACTATTTTGCTCGGTTTCAAATTAAAATAACTGTTTTTTAATTATAAATTTAATTTACTCATAATTCTGATTGGCTAGAGATCAAACATCTGAAGTTAGACACAATTAAAAAAAATGGAATAAATAAATTTATTTTCAATACAAATTATTAATATATTAATATATGTACAATTATTTCCCTCCTTTAGTATTATATAATCAGATTCAGATATTACGAGCTTCTTTTAATTAAAATAAAAATATATTTAATCTTATGATATTACGGTCAATTAACTTACAATGTTAATATGTTATGCAGCATTTAAAAATATATATACAGAACAATAACTATAGGAAAACGCATAGAAATAATCATTAACTAATTGGAGTGTAGTTAAATTCTATGAATAAATATAATTGATAACCGAAAACATTTTTTCTCTTCTATGATACATTTCTTGGAATAACTTCAGCCTGAAAAAATAAATATATCTATGCAGGCTCTAATTTGGACAAATCATGCTACATTCAAACACGTGAGTATATTTTAGCATTTACTATAGTTCCATTGGCTCTCTAAAGCGGCTATATTTAGTTATTTAGGCTTTACCTTGAATTTAGTAGAGCTAGGGATAATAATAATATTTTTTGGAAATTTTGTCGGAATACGTGGAATAGTGAAGGGCGGAGAGGTAGCTGCCCACCAGAATGGAGGCTTCTTCACGACTGGCTCTTCT
This sequence comes from Halyomorpha halys, assembly GCF_000696795.3. NCBI lineage: Eukaryota > Metazoa > Arthropoda > Insecta > Hemiptera > Pentatomidae > Halyomorpha > Halyomorpha halys. Next base: position 508,540 of record NW_027109321.1, read on the forward strand.
AGTCTCGGCTCACCTCCACCATCAGCTGACTACCCCCTCCCTTCTGTGGAGTTCATTCATGTATCCACGTACCTACAGCTTCATGAAAATATTTATTTCTATACCGCTTACTTCTAAGAATAAGGGTCTTTTAAAAATTTGAAAACTATAAATATATTTTTTTAGATAAAAATCTATCCATTGATCTATTTGATGAAAAATGAAATAAAATTCCTACATTTGGTAATTAGTGATAATGAATATCTATTTCATAAATAAAAAGACCAGAAAATATAAAATCGAAACTTATCAGGCAACTTATATGGATTTTTGTGTTGTGTAGGTTTTTTAATGTATATGTTTTTTGTTGTGTAGTTTTTGTAATGTAAGGTTTGTAATTTTTTTTTTGCTATAACCAAAAAAAACAACAAAAACTAATGAATTAAAATTCTATTAATTTTACAAGGTATACCTCGCGATGTAAGATCATAACATAACATCATAACAAGAAATAAAATATTTTTCGACTGTGCGTCATACAATTTTCACTGACCATAGAAATTAGTATTTTATGGGTTTCTTGAGGGTATAACAAATATTAACTTTGTTGCTACCTAAAATATAGCAGGCCAACAGAAGACAACGAAGGTATGTACACAAAAATTGGATGTGATTGGTTTTTCCTGATTCAAACTCTGTCTAATTTTCCACTTTTCTCCTTTACTTATTTATAAAACTCTGTAATATTTTGTTTTTGTCCATTATGTTTTATCGATAACAATGGAAACGGATTATTTATTTCAAAGAAGCAAACAATATGGTTATGTATAGAATTTATTTTTCTTCTAAGCCCCATGGGTGATTGGATTTATTATCATGATAAACACGGGTTAGCCTCTTTTTCTGCATGATAATGTATTTGAAGAGGGAAATTTGATATCTTGTAAAGAAGAAGTCTGTATTTTGAGTCAGTTTGTTGGTGATGGGGCTCACCAAGTTTGTTAATTCAAATAATTCTGCTACTTGTACTCAGTCGAGTCTGAGCCTGTTTATGTCTGCCACCTTTGTGGCCGTCCTGTTGGTGTCAGTTTCTGAAATAATGGGTTCGTACAGTATCGAAGGCTATCAGAAAATTTGATATGTCTGTCTACTCGGTACGAATTCTGTAACAGTCGGTAGTTCAAATGTCGTATGTATGTGGTCCGTCTTTGCTCTTTTATGTGCAGTATGTCTCACTATACATCTCAGTATACCGCTCTGAAACTGTTGTAGCCTCTTGGACCGTTGAAGGTTCTATGTTGGTCAGCATAGGTGCTCCGTAGAGCAGGGCTGACCTCAACACACTTTTGTAAATCATTAGGAGAAGTTAGAAAGTGATTAAGCCTGTAAGACTTAGTTTTACCTGCTTGACCTTCTTAGAGCAATGGCGAAGTAGCATCAGAAGTCCTTCAAGGGTGACACCTAAATATACTATGCTGCCTGCTAGTCCATTCTCGTACCCTGCTACCTTATAGACTTCAGGGAGTGGACGCTTCTAGAAGGAGAAAATAATACAGTCTATACAGATTTTTTTTTTTTAAATTCTTTATTTAACCCGTGTTTAAACTGTTTCAATGGATACAAGACCTTTCAAAGACCACTCAATTCTACATTAATTTACCAAGCTCAATCAAAATAATTTGAGAGTATTCTAGAAATGTTTAAAATTGATTCTCTAAAGCTGAACTTCCCGTTGGTCGATTTTAATGGAAACGTTGTTTTAACATCCCTGGCTTACACATGTAATAACAGTTCCGCAAATTTTTTGAGTTTTGAGCAAGACGTTTCATACATACCAATTTGCTCACTTGTTTATTTCGACTAACGTATTCCTCAAGAAGTGCATTGCCGTCAAAATCTGGACATTTTGAACGATCGCTTTATTTCTATATTAAATGTATCATAAAATGAAAAGGAAAATTTAAAATATTTTGAAAAAAAATATTATCATACAACTGAAATAAATGAAAAAATCAAGCCTTAATTTTTTAACTAACAGAATAAATTTTTCCCTATCCTGAATTGCTATTTTTAACACAATAAATTTACATTTAAAAAAAGGAAAACCCTCTACTGTTAATTATTTAATTAACTGAAGAAGTGACCCTCCACTTAAACTAATTTTCTAAACCTTCCTAACTGAAATAGAGAGATTTTAAACACACAGACAGACCTACATAAGCCCATATAGACTTATTCAACACAGATACACGTGATAGCCGAAATGACCCACTTAAAAAACTAGTCCAATCGTTCATCAATAGTTAAAGTGTCCGATCATAATAGAACGACCCATAACAAAAGTACCATGCTACGTTAACAAAAATACTCAACAGAAGTGTTTTTTCCTTTCCAAGAGTCAACTATCTCATAAAGACTCTATACTTACGATTTAATAATTACCTTACGTGGACGTACTAGTAGTCTCATTTAGAAAATAAGTAAGTTGAGACTTTTGACATTTGAGACTTGAGACGCATATACAAGGAGAGATTTACGTTCTTTATAACTAAGGTAACTGATCACGAGGTAACATAAAGGGACCTGTATTTAGAACCAATAGCTATTTGTGTATTTACATGAAACACCTTATGCATATTAATTAATAGTAAAATATAATAAAATTAAATGAATAAATGATTATAATTTATATACTTTCTTTATTACCTTAGCCACGAAATATTTATGTGTATGTTATTGGATTTTAAAGATAAATTAATATATAAGATAAAGATGGACTTTAACTAAAAATAATATAACTTTTCACTATTCAAAAAAAAAAAAAAAAAGAATACATTAAAACATTTGTCTACAGAACTTTCAAGCAGCGCCTTCATTGCAATGTTATCATTACCCGCACAACAGAAAAGTAGTGCACGCCCAGGTCAGCTTTGAAGGGGTCTGTCTTAATTCCATTACATAAATTCTTTTTATTATTAAATTACATATGCTTTTTAATATACTATATACATTTTAAATTAAAAAACAAATTTTTAAATTGATTGACAAAAATATTTTTAACTGTTGCCTAGAATACATAGTTCTATTTAATTTTAACCAGCCGTTAACATAAGCGAATACAAATTCACGGTAATTTATGTTTTTCTTATGGCCAAAGGACTTGGAACAGTATTAGATTTAATATAAATCTAGTTCCTCTACACACCTGTATCACTCCATTATAACTGAGATTAAATGTATTATTATGTACAGTTGTAAATATCAATAATGGAAAATACAAATCTAGAACTACTGTTTTTCTGTGTCAATCAATCCTAGCACAAGTGTCCTCATCAATACAGCAATATTTAACGGAATTTGGCATAGTGTGAAGCAGCCAGAATTTATATAAATTTTAAAATGTAATAAATCGATCAAAACAAAAAAAAAATTGTTTAATTGTTTATTTTTTCAAAACTTTCCAAGCAAGTATATTTACTTATTTTTATTAATCTTGATGGAATAGAAGCGGTTCCTTAACTGTTTTTCCCACTGCACCACTCGATGGTCTCAAATTATTTTTCGGTACCCGTATTGGGCTAAAAACATATCGTTGAATCAATATCAAGCAAAATAAAATTGCAGAACATTTATCGTTAGAGGAATTACGGAAATTACCTTACAAAGTAAAGTTAAGTGACGTTGAATTGCGGCGTCCTTACCACACTCTTAGGGCACCCAGTTTGAGAACTGCTGGTATAGAATACCCCAATTGGTTAGTAGCATCAAAATATGTTAATAGTTGACAAATAGATATATAATATTTATTTATTAATAAGTACTAAAATCTGCTGCAACTTGGGCAATGAGTAATAGTGATAAACTATCACATTCATACCAAAATTGTAATAAAAATAAAAATAATAATAAAATTTCTTTATGAATATAAACCGAAAGATAAATAAAATAAACATAATTAAACTATTTACATAAAGTAATAAGGTTAAAATAAAATAAGTAAAATTTTGAACTAATATATTATTTATTTCAATCTTTACCCATGTTCCATGACGGAGAATTAAGAGAAAATGAGAAAGAGGGATTCAATAAGTAAAATTTAATGAGAAAGTATTGCCTTACACTTCTCTACAAAGAAAAGGATGCGATCAATCATTAAATTTTAAATTAAACAGAAATTTTACCCCATCTATTAACTCAGTTAATGAAGTTCCAAGACTCAGTCCTACAAATGGTAATAAATTTATTATAATGAGCCAAATTTAAAAACAAAAAATAATTATGTCATAAATATAATTATTTTACATTTTTTATTGTTAATAGTATTTTTTAGGATTAAGAGTCTTAATCGAATCCACATAACATTTTGTTTTTATAAGATTTATATCGTTTTCATAAAACATTTAGATATTTTTAATGCCTATATATATATTTTGTATTTAGATACGGTAAAAATCTTAAAAAAAGTTTTGAAAAAATGTTGTTATAGCTTAAGAAACACATTGTCACTAACATAATTGTCTAGTTCCTTATAACGTATTTGGTTAGCGAATAATGTATATTATTTCATTTTGCTCAGTTGTATTCGTTAGAAGAAACCTGTAAATTTTCCTTTTAACTTCATAAGTCTTAACAATTTAATCATCTTAAATCAGAAAGAGTGTATAATAGAGGTGTTGGTACTTGTCTGTTATAGGTTTTAGATGAATATTTTATCACATAGAAGTTAAGCATAGTCGCTACATTGAGCGATGAAATAACATTATAATACTATCTGAAGACCTGAAAAAGATAAAATCAAACTGAGAGTGTTTTATAAAAAAAAAAAAAAATTAAATTAATTATTTGTTTTCTGCAATTGTATTCAAAACTAATAAATATTGTTGTGTTCCTTGGGTTTCTGACAGAAAAATTAATGTAAAAATGAAAGAAGCAGGAGCAGTTATTTCCATTATTAGTTTTTTTACTTTTGCTTTCAACATTACTAGTTTTTTGTTCTAATTTTATAGCATTTTTGTTGTATTCATCTTCTTCAATTGAACAAATAACAAAAAAATCATGGTTAAATAAATATTCTATTATTTATTTATTTTTTGTATGATACCTACTCAAATGTCTATATCTTGTCAGTCTGTTACTGGTACATATATAATTGTACAGTATTGCTCTTCTTGCTATTTTATTAAGTTTAAAATATATATATGGATATGGCCATATTCAGCCACTAAAATGCATGTATTTGGAAAGTTGGATGTTAATTTAAAGAACTGCGGGTAATACCTCATTATAGTGTCTTATATTGATGCATTTACCCAACTTGATAAACTGAAAAGGTAAAATAAATTATAAAAAACTAAACTACGGAAATAAAACTGTCTGTTATTCGGAACTTACTGGCATATCTACAGAACCACCTTGGTGAGGTGTAAGTAAAGTTGATGTCTAACAATAAGAATATTGGTACAGTAGTTCGGTACATTACGGCCCAATATATTATATCTCATGCATCTGTGCGTGTCACTAAACCGAAAGTTCTTTGCACTATTGCTTATAAACATGCAGAAAGTATAGTCAAAATAGTTTTGAGGTTAGTTCGAATACTTGACCACAAAACCAAGTTTTCTCACCCATGGAACTACACTAATAACCCACAAAGGTGTTTAAATAGATATAGAAGTACAATATATCCCTTAATACTGTTAGGTTTATAACATGGTCATTTCTGTAGTCGGTTTTCATTTTTTTATTATTTGTTTACATATGTAGTCTCCTAACAGTTTCAGGTATCATTTCGATATGTAATACTCCAATTTTCGTGTGACTTTAGTTTTACACAATATAAAGTTGTAGACAGTCGTAAAGAAAACTAGGGCTTGCCTGGGCACTAGCCGGAGTGCCTTGGCAGTAATTAAATCATAAAAAAGTTATAAAATGATAAAAAAAACTCTAGTAGTTTATACTTTTTTTTTATTGTAAAGCTGGATAACACTCTATATTGCCTGTCTCACCGATATATTGGCCTTCTTCGGGATCATATATCATTAAATTTTGAAAAACATCCGAATGAATCGAAACAAAATATTCTGCTTAATATTGTTAAAAAGTTAACAACATTTTATGTAACTTGAAACACTTAGTTTTATTTCAAACAATAAAAATAAAATAGACATACAATAAACTACCTTTTCATTTTCAAATGTATCGAAATTTAAAAAAAAAAAAAATAAAAAGGATGTATTTTATTATCTACAAGGTCTACAATTAATACAATTTATAATATTTCACCATTTTGTATTTAACAAAAAAATTATACTCAATGCCATTAAAATGAAAATGCATTAATACTACAAATATAATTTTCTAAAGGTGACATAATTCTAGAGAAATTCAAATTTTTGTGTTTAGTCCTGGACAATAGCCTCCACGGTCTTTTACAGATGTAGTAAATATATAACCAGTAGCTGAAAGGTATTTCCATTTTCCTCCTGTTTGATTATAATGATCAAAGATTTTATTGATATTCATTTATGACACAATTTCCTAGAGTTTATTAACTGTATTTTTAAGAAAAGAAAATATTCTGGGACAAATGGATTTTTCTCATTTATAGAAGATTTATATATATATATAAGTTAAGTATTGGCGAAAGTAAAATGTCAAAAAAGAGAAAAAGGAATAACATGTAACACGTTTGAACTGCTGTAACATACTGGCTTTATTCGGTTCAGCACATCTTTATATATACACATGATCAGCTGACATCGAAGTACCAGCTAAAATCGAAGTACCAGCTGACTGGAACTCCCCCCGCCAGTTTACGAACAATCCTCGTAAACTTATACTGTAGAATATAACAAAAATATGGAAAATTATTTACAATAAAAAAAAATTCCTATACCAATATACAAAAACTCACAAGTTGATCAAAAGTAAACACTATATACATAAATTTAACTTAAAAATAAAGAAAAAGATTTCTGGTACAATAATATGAACAACATAAAATTTAAAAAAATACACAAGTCACAAATAAACTAAAACACATCATTAAAAAATTAAATAAATAACTACATTTCAAGTGGAGGTGATATGAGAACAGTCCAGTCTCTATATTATCATTGCCAGAAGTTTTAATTGTTCAGTATGGACAGTTCACCTCTTTTTCGGTTCTCGGATACTCTCTATCGTAACCACATTATTTTCACTAATGGTTATCACCTTGAATGGGCCTTCGTATCGCTGTATCTCCTTACCCCTGTTAGAACCCAACTTTCTATATACGATCGTCCCAATTTTTATATCTCCCATCCTGTCTGTGACCTTTAGATTTTCCTGCACCACCCTCCTGGTTTTTTCCTTTTCGATTTTTGCGCGTGCTTTTTCCCATAACTTTGTTCAAGCAATGTAATTATTCAGTATTTCATCCCCGTCAGCTGTCGTGCCCTTATAGTCCGCCGGTGTCCGTGAAGCCCAAAGAGGACCTTAAATGGTTAAAACCCCGTAACAGCATGTATGGAATGATTATAAGCTGCAATCGCCTTATGCATAGCCACGTCTGGTTCTAGTCCCTGGTCGACCTGCTATATCTATTCGACCTGCTATCTTCGATTCGAAGATGGTCACTCAACGTGCCATGAAGCCGCTCATTGCCTCCTTTACTCTTGGGGTGGCCTGGAGTGTTGAGATGCCATATTACGTCAAGGTCCTTCATTTCCTTTCGAATCATGACATTGTCAAATTCTCTGCCAGAATCTGAAGAGATGCGCTCAGGAACTCCGTAGAATTGAAACCACATGCGGAGCGCTGCCAACACTGCTTCCGAAGACCTGTCCTGCACCTAGTGCATTACCGCCTTACTGAAGAAGTCAATCATGGTCACCCATTTGTACCCCTTCCATGTAAATGTGTCAATTTGTAAATCTTTCAGCGGTGCATCTGTAGTAGGTGTCTTCTCCCGTCTTCCTTTAGGCGGATGTCTGTCGTATTTAGTGCGTAAACAAACCTCGCAGTTTCCTACAATCTCCGAAATAATCTTCCTCATCCCCCACCAAAAGTATCTTCTCTTTAAGGCCTGCATAGTCTCAGGGATCCCACGGTGATTAGTCTTACCCTGATGATACGCTAGAGTGACTTCTCGTTGTTGCTCTTCTTCCAAAAGGGTTTCCCCCATTAGTTTGCAACGGATGAATGTCCTGTCCATTCCTATCAGTTCATCACGCCATAGCTTTCACGTTAATTTTCACTTCTAGATAAGGTATAAAAAACACAGATAACTTTATCCAAACTATCAACCAATAAGAAACACAAAATAGTCAATCTAATATAGTACATAAAATTTCCTGAGAAGAGAACTGTTGGAAATCCTATATTGGAACTTCGATATAATATCTTTAAAGAAGGGTTTATCAAAAGAAATATATCTCCTTTATCAAAAGAAATATATCATAAACCTTACCCAACTGCTCTAGCCACATATTGTATACAAACAGAATACAAATTTAATTTTAATACATCTAAAACCATCGGAGAAAAAAAAAAAGGAAACCTTAAAGAAATTATCACAAAAGAAAAATATAAAAGCGGAATACAAACAAAAAATCAGATCTATAAAATTGTTATCCATGTTAATCCAGAATCATAAACACATAACACATGATTAACAACACTAAATATAAATATATTAAATGCAACCATAAATAACGGACTGACTGTCTTTTGGAATAACCGATACATTTTGAAAAATCCACATTTACCTTCCACCATTTCACCCCTACTTAGTTTTGGCACAAACCTTATGTTAGTTGTATCACATCAATGTAGAGCATATAGTAATATACAACTGTAAATAATGTTTATAGTTTTTAATCTTAAATTATATTCTATACATTGCAGTTTTTAAAAAGTTAATAGAAGAAAATCTTTGTTATCTTATTGACTGATTCTCTAGATCCACAAAAACACATATTATTAACAGCATCCAAACATTAGTAACGGACTGACTGCCTTTTGGAAAAAAACCGATACATTTTGGAAAATCCACATTTACCTTTCTCCATTTCACCCCTATTTAGTTCTGGCATAAATCTTGAGTTAGTTGTATCACATCAATGTAGAGCATATAGTAATACAACTGTAAATGTTTATAGTTTTTAATCATAAGTAATCATTTACATATATACATAGACTAATAACGCTCGAACAGTAGTGAATGAAGTAAAAAGGTACAGCCCTACAATAGGTAATATGGCCAGAGAGTGGCGAAATCCTTATGGATGTCCACAAACTTCTACTTCGAAAGAAACGTCTAAAATGGTACACCTAGCACTGCATATATAAGTTATATTCACGCAGCTGCTCTAACTAGCTGGCAGAGTGGGACATCAGCTGATACAAATAGAATACCCTTAACCCAGTGGAGCGGTCCCTCCCCGTTTTCTGTACCCTCTGGCCAACGGCTCCTGGGCCAATATTGTGATCACACCCCATTCTTATCCTTATCTCTTAAGTGCCATGTGGCAAAGAAAGTACATTGTATGTGTGTATTTATATTTCGTATTAGTTCTTAATAATACTATATAAATAATAGAAGGTAGGAAAAAAATAAAGAAATAGAACAGTTATTGTTCAGCTTATATTTATAATCTTAAGCCGGTATATGTAACTTAATTATTGAGGTGTTCAATCAACGACCTCTCATTGGGTATATAATAATCATCTCGTTAATATAAGAGATTTTCATGACTAACTATAACTTATGCGTCTCCGGGTTCAAAACAAAAAAAGAAAAATTGGACGAGAAATAACGCTCACTGATTTTACTGATTTTTTTCTTACCTTGCGATGTTCCTAAGGCTAAAAAGAACTTGATGAAAAAAAGTTCGTTGTACGCAAGATAAATAACATAAAAAATCAGTGAAGACTAAAATGACTTT
>NW_027109321.1:518497-518907 GCF_000696795.3 Halyomorpha halys
GACACCCCAAAAGTAGAGGAGGCGTAGAGCGGCTTTACGGAACGCTGAGCGATCACCTACGATTGTACCAGGCAGACCAAAGGCTGGAACTGGACGTGGCTATGCCAAAGGCGATTGCGGCATACAATCATTCGGTGCACACCGTTACGGGGTTTTCGCCGTTTGAGATCCTTTTTGGGCTTTGTAGAATCCGGCGGGACTACAAGGGCACGGCGGCTGACGGTGAAGAGATAAGCAACAATCATGTCACTAGGAAAAAGCTATGGGAAAAAGTCAAAGAAAAATTGTAGAGGGAAAAAACTAGGAGAGTAGCTCGGGAGAATTTAAACCTCACAGATTGGAAGGGAATAATAAAAATTGGGACAATTGTATATAGAAAGTTGGGATCAAACAGGGGCAAGGAGATACAG
>NW_027109321.1:521652-526977 GCF_000696795.3 Halyomorpha halys
TATATATATACAAATTATATCTTTGTTTGCCGTATAGGCACATATGACCCTTCGGGGGAGCGACGGTCCTATGTTACTTTTGAAATATTAGTTTATAACGGGAAGAGGAAAATTTAAGATAGTTAAATCGAGGGATATTTCAAAATCGCATAAAATTGAAAAATGGCATGAAAACCTCCACTCCCGCCCTCCTTGGTAACCTTACATATCTGACTTTTTAAACAGACAATTATAGCGAATAGGCTGGTCGATGTACGACATGTCACAATCTCACAAGAAGAGATCATAACACAAAAAAGGCAATCCTTCCCCGCAGGACAGGCCTCCCTATTACCTCGGGGAGCGACGGTCGCATATCACTTTTGATATATTAGTTTAGAATGGGAAGAGGAAACTTTAAGATAGCTAAATCGCGCAATATTTAATTTAATTTAAGGGCCTGAAATTGAAAAATGCATAAGCACAAAACAAAAAGCACAAAACCACACCTGGTTGAATCAATCTGTACCACAGCTTGCTGGAGCAAGCAAACCGTCAACTCAGGAACGCCTCACTTTAGAAGCGTTAAGTGAGGAAGAAGTCCTTCTGGGGACTGCTGTTGTTCAGTTTCGCGAAGCAGAGGGAACCTTCAAACCCTTACAGACGAGGGTGATCTGAGCCAAAGAGAAAGTTGACTGTTCCCTCCGATCAAGGATTCTATCATTCAGCTCGAAAAGATTGGATGCTAAGGTTATTTTAATTCCTGCAATCACCAGTAATCTTCCACAAGCCTCTCTCTCTATCTTCCCAAATTCAATCACTTTATAAATGATACTTCCTTGCGGACTCAGTATCGGATCAGTATTTGAAGTCAGGTCCTGTAGAGCTCTTGATTGGTGGTGATCTTTTTATGGATATCATTACAGATCAGCCCAGAAACGTGGGTCCTGATGTATCCACGTTACTGCCAACCATTTTCGAATACGTGATATCAGGTCCTTTAGGTTCAAAACTCAAAATAAATGGGGGCTCATCGTTTTTTCTTCACACCAATGAACATTTGAAGCGCATAATGGAGAGGTTTTAGGATTTGGAGGGATGTGAACATAATATTTTCAGGAAACGCTTTATCGCCTCGATTCAGGACGCTAGGTTGTGTCTTTACCCATTAAGAACATTGTGATGTTTCTCGAAAACCCAAAAGGCCAGGCTTCAAGGGTCTAGTCAATTGAGAAGAAAAATTGGAGAGGTACCCTCAACTGAAGCATGAATATCAATAATTCATACTGGAATGTAAGGAGTTAGGACACATGAGAATCGTTCCATCAAACATGATCGCTTTATACTCGTTACCGCATCATGCTCTGATGAAATATCACAAAACTTCCATGAAGCTCAGGACGGTGATTGATGCTTCGTACAAAACACAGGACGGTTCGCTTATAGATCATTTATTTACAGGGCCGAAGCTACAACTAGATATTCGTGACATCCTCAAACACTTCCGAACTCACTACGTTCTTTTCACTGCAGACATAGTAGAGATACACTGACAGATTCTGGTACACCTGCCAGACCGAAAATATCAGCACATACTCTGGCTTTGGAAGGATACGGTCCAGCAGTTTGAACTGTGCACTGTCACATTTGGCACAAGTTCGGCACCATTTCAAGCGCTAATAGCTTTTATTTAACTGGCACAAGACGAAGGAAATTTGCTAGAGCTAATATATATAGTCTAGAGCTGTGTTTGATTGTGCTTCTTGCTGCAGATTCACGTTCGTTGCATTTTCGGACTGCGATTCCAAGTTCTTTTTTTAATGAGTGGCACAAATTGTCCGAAATTGAAACCAGCTGTACTGAAATTAGGATTAAAATACAATTAAATAATAAGGAAAATAAGAAGTAAAAATATGAATTAACGATATTTTTTTTTTAATGTGACCTTAAAGCCACTTTCAGAACCGTTCACTGAAAGCAGTGAGACATTCCATGAAATTATCGCATTTATACAGCGACCGTAAAGAGAAAAATACGTTATGATATACAAGTGGAAGGAAACGGTATAAGGCATAAGTTTCCGGTTGGAACCAGACGGGTGCAGAAACTAACTTTCTCATTGTAATATATGAATTTGCTTCTTTTTTTTCCTACTTACTATCTAATTAGTATTAGTAATTATTATTAGTATTTCATGATTAGTGGGATTTAAGTCTATTGTTTGATTTTATTTTTTTATTAATTATTATTGGATGTTTTGCTTTTTTGAAATTATCAAGAACTATTGGCTGTTTCGTACTTTCAAAAAATAAGTTATAGAAGAATAAATAATGCTTTAAATTTATTATAAATAGAAGCGTCTTAGAACAAATTATTGAAATGCAAATATTTTACCAACTAAGTTACTTGTCTGTTAGTAACCAATTCGGAGTACAATGGAAAAAGGAGACGCAAAAATGAAATCCTTACTTTGTGGAAGTATTCTACTATATGTTTTAGTAATACATTTTGTATAATCATTAAAATTTTATTCTAGTCTAGGTATGAAAAAAATGTCAGTTCGAGTAACATTTGCTTGGTCAGAGAAAATTTAGAAAAACCTCAAAAAGGGAACTTGGCTAAACCAGTTAGGTACACTCCCTGGCAACGTGACGGTAAAGTGAAGAAAAAAATCAACTAACTCGGAAATGTATTAGCAAAGATATAGCGAACTTAGATATCATCTTTCTATATAAATAGAAATTTAATGTTGAAATGTAATCTTTGTAGTTTACTAAAGCACTTAGAAAATGTATAACCAATTTAGACAAGGTTTTTTTTTAAAAAACGTTGTTTTGCGAAGTTTCTCAGCTAGTGAAGTACTGAGTTTTCTACACTAAGAAAAAAAATCAACTAAATCAGACAAGTATGTATTATCAAAAATATATCACCTTTCTATATAAATAGAAATGTTATATGTACTTTATAATTAATATAAGCTATGTTTTTTTTAAACGTTAGGTGTCGTTTTGACAAGTTTCTTACCTATCGAAATATTGGAGTTATCCATAGATATAAAGTTATGGTCAAAATTAATCAATCAAAATGTATAAGTTTGTTCATATAATGTAAATGAGACAATATAAAAAGCTTTGGGATTATACTTTTGGCAAACTATAATGATATATAATACCGCCAAACTTAATAAAACAATCAAATAAATCCTTACATACGTAAAGAGTTGACTATCTAACCAATAGGCAGCCTAGTAAAAAATTTATTTATTTGATACATCAAACTCATCAACTACCACTCAGTCAAAACATTTTTTGTCCATGGGAAACAAATAACATTGCGGCGTCCTCACTCCATTCCCATATTATTTCAACTACATTCAAGTTTTCATGTGAGGTTGTGTTCCGGTAACCTGCGGTAACGGAAAGGTTGAATCGGAAAGGGTTCCATGTATAGGACCAGTGGCGCCCATTTGGGCAGCATCCGAAGCTTGCCTCCTCCAGCACTCTTGGTGGCCAGAAACCAACCCAGATGAGTGTAAGATAGCCATCTTGTCTTCAACGAGAGAAGCGTCCATCCTTTATTTTTGTTCACTGATCATTAATATCTACATGAGTGAGTAGATTTACCTGAGTGGTTCCCAGTAGCAGAGGGAGGAGAGGCTTGGAAATGCGGGGGGAAGAAATAAGTAGTAAGTCCACATAGCAATAGTAAACATCCACATCATCATCAACCACCTCAATGTTAGATCTACAATTTCCATTGCCCAGTCATACAAAATTCTACTAACAATCTAATCATAATGTTTTCTTTCGGTCACCCCCTACACGTCTTGTAACATAAAACAATAGAATTTTATTACAATTAATCATGTTTCATTTTTCAATTATACAGTCCACTCAAACCCAACCAGCCAACCAAAACTGAAGTGTGTCTTACAATGCGGTTGAAGGCATACTTCATACAGGATGCGTATGTCCCAGAGTTGCTGAATTGGTTTCAGATCTTGAAATCAGAGTTTTGTTTTATTTATAAAAAATATTATTATGAAAAAAACGAATACCTTTGCTGATATTGATATTGTGATATTATTTGATATGATATATGATAAGGGTAATCTACCCGAAAAAGTAATCTCAGATTTTCTGTCCAAAGCAACTTATTTGTTTTTCATGTCGTAAGTATACCCAACACCAGTAAACATTGCCAATTAACTAAGTGTGGAAAAAATTCACACAGTACTGATATTTGTAATAATTTTCCCAACTGCCTCGGTAACCATCCAGTAGCATTTAGTAATAAAAAGAAAGGGGAAAAAAATTGGAAAAATCTGAGTACAGAATAAAGTTTCCTATTGTCTAGCGGAAGAAATATTAAAAGTCTAGAAACGGAAAGTGTTAGGTTCATAAGTAATGACGGCATGAAAATTTGAGCTAAATCGAAATAATACCAACAGAAATAACAACTAAACATATTTTTATTTTTTTTATTTCCTTGCAGTTCGATTAGTTCAGAACGTTTTCAGAGGTAGCTTGGATTCATGGTTCACCATGCTTGCTTCGTCAGAGCTGTAAGAATTTTCAGTAAAACTAAGTTTGCCTATGTAAAAAAAAAAATGCAACTTATTATTTGATACACTTGTCAACAAAAAAATTAAATATGCATACAATAATTTTGACCGATAAGGCTGTTGATATAATTGTAAGGTGATTGATGAGGTTGTTGATATTATTGTAAGGTGATTGATGAAGTAATTGATATTATTGTAAGGTTATTGATAAGGTTGTTGATATTATTGTAAGGTAATTGATAAGGTATAATATTCCGATAGAAGGATTGTTTGATACAATACTTACTTCCAATATGTTTTTTCTGAATATGAGAAAAATAATCTAAAACAACATAGTAATCACAATGGTGAATTATGCTAATGCTTTAGCAGTGAAAGATTTTTACTTGGAAATAAAAATTTACATAAAGAAAAATAATATAGGTTTTTATTTTAATTTTGTTTAAATTTTGTATTTTCAATTAGAAGTTTTACCCATATTCCACTTTGGTATTTGGGGAAAAATAAAAATATCAAAAATGCGTGGAAATTTCTGAGAAAGAACGTCATGAGTAGTGGGGATAAGCTTCCTCTAGTCTTCTCTGGTTCAATCACAAGTCTTGCAATCTTATATCGTGTTTTTCTTTTTACGATCATCCTATGATACAGAAAATGAATCTGTTAGGGCAGGCTTGTTTTATTTGCATGTGGTCAAGTGTCTTTTTTATTTATGAATAATAACGAAGATAATTTTTTTAATGGAAGATTATTGATTGACCGTGTGTAAAGATGAAAGGAATATG
>NW_027109321.1:527997-535537 GCF_000696795.3 Halyomorpha halys
AGTTGGTTTTTAGTTTCGCCGATATAGAAGGAATTGCAACATGGGGTTGAACAGGGTATCCGGTAAACCAATTTTTGGATATTCGGTAATTAATTTTTTTAAATGCCAAAATAGTTTTTAAAAAATCATGAACCAATTTTAGTAACTTCTATAGAGTTCCAGAAGACAAATTCATTTACAGATGGGAAATTTATTATTCCGTCTATAAATGAGAGGTAAAGTGGCCATCTCTTGAAAAAAAAAATCACTAAAATTAAGTATATCTAGACTTAAAACTTCAAAATTTGGAAGAGAAGGTATTTTTTTTCCTAGGTTGATCACGAAGGTTCATTAATAATCCAAATCTAAGTGTTTTTTTATTAATCGATATAAAAAACATCTGATCTGATCTCTCCTCCCCTTCAGGTACTTGATTTACTTCTTTTAGCTCTAGAAAATATAAAAGTACTTGTATCAGGTCATTAGAACATAATGGAATCAATATTGATTCTTGCAAGATAGTGCTTTCCTTCTGGCTTGGGTCTCTGCAATAACACTATTTACTGTAAAAAGTATATTTCCAAAAATCAATACGTCATATTTTATATCCCTAAATTACTAATAATTGCAGCTTATTAAATGTCTATATTATCCTAGTTGAAGGGCTCGTAGCATTCGTGTACTCGCTGCTTTTGAGTGAATTCGTCGGGAGCGTGGGCATTGATCTCGGTTGTCCAAACTGAATAAGTATCACTAAATATGTAGTGGCGGCTGCTATCATCTGCAACATTATTTAATTTAATTTTAATAGATTGGGATTATGTAATATGTGATAATATGGGATTATAAACCATATGTCTGATATTCATAAAAAATCAATTCATGGGTTTTAACTTTAAGGAAATTAAACAATGCCAGAGAGATGATGAGATGATAAGCATAACGTTGCTTAGCAACAGCATCTCATTATGAAATTTTCCTATTACAGAAGAAAAATGATTATATTAAAAAAAATGTAATAAGAGTTACTAAGATTATATTTTTCTTAGTTCTATTTTATTTGTATTAGCACTATTAATTATAATGATTGACAATTTACCTGAGCTAAGGTTGGTCATAAATTTATCAGTTACTTGGTTATTATTAGTTGGTGTAAAATTGCAAAACATTTGATAACTTTTTTCTATAGAGAAGCCTAAAAACAATTTTAATAAAATAGGATCAACGAACAACCACTATAATGTACAATAAAACGTTTTTCTTTTAGAGAAGTATCCACAAGTTATGATATGCTGGATGGTAACACATGTGATTTGTTCGCATGGTCATTATCATTTTCGATGAAATCCACCTATATGTCAAAGTATAAAGCAGAAATGTACTACATTATTGGACGAATATAGCCTGTTTTTTTTTTCTTATAGCCACTGAAAGTACATTAAAATAAATGAATTTCTGAAATAGTTTACATTCCAACTGGAAAAATATCCACTTGAGTTCAAATTAGTGAATCGAAAGGTTTAAGAGATTTTTGAAATATACATTAAAAGGGAAGACTTCATGACGCCAAGAACTGCAATAATAAACTTAAGAGCTTCATCAGACCAGGCCCTACAAGAATACGCTTAAGAGCTTCGTCAGCCCAAGGCCTTCAGGAATGCACTTTAGAGCAGGTATGGGCAACCCTAGAAATATGGGCTAAACTTTAATGTGCAAACGTTCGCGGGCCGCTTTTTAAAGTAATGTTCGTAATTATTAACGAAAAATATCAGACATGAAATAATACGACATTGTTATTATAATACAATTTATTAAAATAACAAAATGAAATGAAAACAAAATAGGTACAACATTATAATTAAATCGTTAAATTTAGAATTATTACAAACTTTGAAAGTTAAATAGCGACACCGAAATCAATGAGACACCTGAGCTTGAATTTGGGAAACTAATCCATCGGTGTTTGGATTAATTCCATTAATACAAAGGCGTAAAGAGTTTTCCAAATTATCGTTTGTCAACCGTATACGATGGTTTGATTTAGTAACTTTCGCCATTGAAAAGAACTGTTCGCATTTATTAGTACTGCCAAACGCACAAATCAATCTTCTTGCGAATTTTCTAAGCTATGGAAAATGGTCCTTTTTTTTATGTATTTTTTTGTGGAAATTCAAATTTAGATTTAAGGAGTGAGTTTTTTTGAATCTCGATCAACTCCATTTGCAAGGTATTAGAGTATTTTGTACATAACTTTTTTTTGGAGTAGCAAATAAATTGAAACAGTCTTCCATGTTTTTGAAATCGCTAAATCTATCGTAAAATTGTTCCGACAGCAATTGAGTTCTTCAGCATATTAAGTATAGCAATAGTTTCATACGCAGAGAGTGTAGTGAAATGGTAACTGTTACCTGACAGCATTTGTGCCTCCTACCAGCTGATTTGGTTCAGAAACGCTTTCAAATGGCTGTACGAATCATTTACTAACTGTCCTTGTTTTTGAAGTTTCAAATTTAAATCATTCAAATAGCCTGTAAGGTCAACCAGATCACATATCCTAAGTCACATATCCATTTTGGGTCACTTAATTCAAATAGTGGTTTATCTTTTATCTGCAGGAGATTTGCTATCTCTATCTATCTATTTCTAAGCTCGTAAAACCCTTTCTCCATTATCCCTTTGCTTAGCCATCTGACTTCACAATAACAAGTTAGGTCGTCATATTAGGCTGATATTTCATCCTAAAACGCCTTGAACTGACGATGGTTAAGCCCTCAGAAACGAATAAAATTTATGGTTTTTATAACCACATTCATAACATCCTGGAGTCGAATGGACATAGAACACAAGTTCTGTTGGTGGATTATGCAATGAAGGACTATCAAATCATCTTTTTCACATTTAATTCAGTTGCTTTTTCATTCAAAATTTCTGAAATTCATGAAACCTTTACATAAGCCAACCATAGAAGGTGCACCATCTGTGCATATACCAACTAATTTTGACCGTAGTAAGCCAAAACTTGTGAACACCTTTTGAATGTCATTAAAATATCCTTCCCTGCAATGGTTCCTTTTAGCGGCTATAAAGCAAGCAATTCCTCAGTAACAGTTGACTCTTTTTCAGCACCTGGAATAAATCTAGCCAGTTGAGCTGTTTCGGACAAATCGGTGCTCTCGTCTTATGCTATGTAAAATAATTCAAAACCAGCCATACGGTCAGTCAATTTTGTTTTTATATCATTAGCTATCATTTCTAAACGTCGGACAACAGTTCATCTTGATAAACTATTTTTTCCAAATTCATTTTTCTTTTCAGGACTCAAGACACTGAAAACTTCTAACATACACTCCTTATTAAATTCTTCTTCGGCAATGGTTTTAATTACTGCTAATTTTGAACTAACTATAAAACTAGCTTTCACAACATTATCATGTTGTGTTCTTTGTTTATGAAACGTTTGCTGCTGTTTTACCAAATTTGTGGTAAGCTTCTGGATTTTGTCTTTTCCTATTTGTCCGGTCAGTGAGTGCAGCATAGGAAGCTTGGCTGAGTAATGCCTCTTTATATTGATGCCTTTATAGTAATGCCTCTTTATATTGATGCCTTTATAGTAATGCCTCTTTATATTGAATTCTTTCATGACTGAAATGGATTCATTACACAGCAAACAAATAGGCTTACCATTGGGCAAGATAAAAAAGAATTTTTCAGTCCATTTTTCTTGAAACTGCCGACACTCTGCATCTAATTTTCGTTTAATTCCACCAGAAATCATTTTCGTTTACTTTTTGTTAAATAACAACATTTGTTGATAAACTTAATAACAAAATATAATTAGTAAGCAGACAAGACGCACACAGTTACAAAGAAAAACTGCACTAGCATTTTGCTAGGATATCGCTTGCCGAAGTTATCAACTTGGTAGCTCAAATAGAACAGAACTAAAGTTCGAGCCATCCACCCGCTTCTTATATAGGCAAGATGAAGGATTGATCGAGAATCGTCTAGTGTAGAGAAGAGAAATAAATTTATTCATTCATGCTGCCCAAATACATCGGGTTGCCACATTACACAGCATACTGATCAATCCGTGATCGGACATGTATAAATTACATATTTTTATATGATATAATATAATAGAAAGATAACATTTTTTTTCCACAGTATTCTTTTACAATTAATACCAGTCTACAAACTAAATACAAGCTTTTCAATTTATTCCTTTTTTTCTTTCCCTTCTATTTTACAACCCTCATTTCATTTTATCAACAAATTCCCCTATATAACAAATATTAGAATATCAAAAATAATAAAGTAATAAATAAATAAAACAACAAATAAGATATGCGATGCATGCATGCCATCCCTACTCTGGATAACTCCCCTAATCATTAATTTCCATGCATGTGGTGGTGGATTATTCCCAGGGAGTCAAGTATTATATTCTCTGTCATCCTAGCCACATCCTGGAAATCGACCCCAAGCTCCTCCATGAAGCTCCTAGTTGTGCTGGGAATCGTTCCACGGGCTCCGAACCAGAGGCCTCTCACGTTGAAGTCTCGTTCTCCGAAGCCCTCACGGAACTTCTCCTTGAGGAAAGGGATATATTTATCGTAGATTTACTTCTTTTCCCTGTCTACCTTATTTGCCTGGTCAAGGTCGTTATTTTCATATCTCACGGTGGGATCCAGAATGATTGCCGACTTCCCCTTCTTAGAAAAAGCAACTATATCCGCATATCTTGTGGATTTATCCGTATCTACACAGTAGACCTCGTGAAAGCAGCCAAAATCTCTTTCTTTTAGGAGCTTCATTAATTCGTATTTCACTCTATGATGTCGGCGTGTTATGAGGAGGGAGTCGTTGGGGCATTTCCGCTGGTGTTTCCGGCTCTCTGTTGCATTTGCGACAAAGGGACCCAACTTCTCTATCCTGTCTACTGACACCTGGGACTCCACGTAGGGGTGCATAATTTATATTAAATTTCAGGGCATTGGACCATTCAGAGCCCGTAAGTATTTGTTTATCGTATATAAACTTATTTTCTCACGGGGTCTCTTTGAAATGGCCCTGCAATTAGCCCATTCCTCGAACGCACTTTAACGTAGCGACTGTCGTAGAGCTTTCACACTCCGATACCCCTGATCAACGCCCAATCCATCCGCACATTCAGCAATCTCGGCTGAACAATCAAAAGTGGACTGGAACAGACCATCGGGTACATTTGACAGCCGCTGAGCAATGGACCAGTGTTGAAGGGGAGCCTCCCATTGGCAGCGGATCAAGCCTAGATCTCTGTAACTCCTCGGAGCATACAACATCGCCGTGGAGGTGTTCGCAGGGAGCCCTATAATGGCTCTAACAGCTTAACACTTCTGCGAATCATTGTGTCCATGCCATCCAGGATTTCAGGACGTTAGCAGTGTGAGGGGAGCAGTTTGGAGAGGGTATGCAAGACCCGGGAACACATATTGGTTGACAATGTTGACATTCTGCTCGGGCTTAAGCAACCACGAGGTGACGAGCTTATCCAGATTCTTATTCAACTTTGTCACCGAAGCCTAGTTGAACTGTAGCTCTCCCGAGAATGTGCATCTTTCGTCGATTCCAGCTCTCCTTTATTTATGACGATGCCCACACTCTTTTGAGGATTCAATGGCAAACCGATTTCTTTTAGCGTCCTCTGTACGCTATCAATAACTCTTTCCGCAGCTACCTTGTCGCACGCTGAAACCGCCTGGTCATCCGCGAACCCAGTGAGGACCACACAACCTTGGTCACTACTGAGCTTATATCCATATTTACTTACAAAGTTTTGCTCACACAGGTCGCGGTATAGATGGTCTATGGCCAGATTGAGTAGCGAAGACAAGGGCCCGCCTTGAGGCCCCTAATCATCTCCGTAATTATCCTAATTATATGGGCTATATTAAAGAACTTTATCGTGCGGATTAAAACACCATCCGGCCCCGGCGATGTATCTAAAGATGTAGATTTTATGGCTTTCTTTATTGATTCAGTTTCTACTGAGATCAAATTCGGCATCGGGGCCTGTTCTTCATACTCCACACGCTTACGGAGATTTTCGATTTCAAAAAGGATCTTATAATACCTCTCAATTTCAGCTACTTTTAAGGGACATTGCTTAGGAGCGTCGGCAATCATGATATTTTGCACTACTTTTTTTCTTCTGTTGTAATAGTTGTATTGTGAAACATCGTACTGATATTGCTCTTGCCGACGACTCCGGTCTGCTTTATTGGCCCTCTGCGGATTTGATACTTTTCCAGCACCTTTGTCCGCCATATTAGATTTATTTTTTTTCCTCATTTTGTAAAATTTGACGGCTGGGTGCTGGGGGCTTGGCAGTTCCGCATTGATCGTCTTTAGAAATATTAGAAACGTGCCTACGGTCTCGTCAAAATCCGCAGTATTCGTGGTATTTTGCTCATGTAGGCTTTTGAAGGTAGCAGACCATTTTGCAATGTCTTCCTTTATTTTAGATTTTTCATCCTCTCCATTTTTAGGACCTGTTACATTCCTAATTATTCCTCTCAGTGTGTTATTATTAGCCTCCCTGGGATGCTTCTTTGCGATATGGGTTCCGAGTCCTCTTTCACCCTTAAAAGAGAGTCCACATATATGACAAACCTTATCCCTTATCCTGAGGGCGTGGGCTTTTGTCTTGTTGTCCGCCGCCCGCCTCCGTGATGCTGCCTTGGCCTTCTGTGGACGAGTAAAAACAACTTCAATGGGGATTGTCTTTCCTAAAACTATCCCTTCTGCATCTGGCCATTCTACTTTTACAAAGTCTGTTTCACCCCCCTCCGTAGTATCCACAGACATCAGAGAGACAACAACTGCCTCTTGAACTGTCCCTCCAGTTCTCAGAACCCGTATCGTCTGACCCACTTCTATGTTTTTCTTTGATTTCATATTCATCTTCGTTCGTTTTTATTCTTTTCTAACTTTTACCCCTTTTCTTTTTATTTATTCTTTTTCCCTTCCAAGATTACCTTGCACATCCATCGTTAAAATAATTGACTAAAATACAATAAAATTCATATATGTTAAAATAAATAAGTAAATCACTAAAATATAGTTAAAATTCATGGATATTAAAATAAATAATATTGCAGCAAAAAAAAAAAGCAATAATCTTTTGTTGCGACGCCAAAGCCTTTCTGTTCTTCGTTTTACTAGATTCTGTGAGTATGAGTAAGTTGTGTAATATATTTTTTTAATTGGGTTTTTCAAAATGTCTCGCGAGGTTTCCCACATATACTTTAGAGCATCATCAGAACAAGCCCTACAAGAATACACTTTATAGCTTCATCATGCAAAGAACTACAACAATAAACTTAAGAGCTTCTGATGAGGGAATGAGCTGTAAATTACTGTTTACTAAACGAAACTTGTAATAGGAAAAAATCTGGCAATATTGACACACATGAAATACAGCAAATTAAGAGACAGTAAAGGAAGGTTATCCAACATGGAGGTGTAGTCACAGTATGGAAGTTGGTGAGGTTGCTCCAACAGCTTCAGCAGGTCAAGAACT
>NW_027109321.1:537723-539282 GCF_000696795.3 Halyomorpha halys
GGGAGATGGGATTAGAGAGGTAGAGATAAGATTAGAGAGGGGCAGATGAGGTTCGAAAGTAATCCTTAATTATCGAATTGGCTTAGAGATAGATGATCCAAGTGACAACAAAATATGTAGCTAATCAACCAAAAGACTTTGTAATAACGATATATAAAAATATACAGACTTTGTTTTAATCTACACAACTAAATTCTAAATCTAAGAATAAATGATTACTCACTGAATGTACTAAAGTGTAGTCCAGTTTGAAGAAGCCACAAGCAGTGAAAACCACTTCTCTCTTCATCGCTATATGAAGACATAATTTTTTCTGTAAAGAAGAAAGAGTCAGATGTAGGGCGGTAGTACTAGTATAGTAGTACTAGTATAGTATAGTAGGAATGTATTTCTACTCAAGTAAGGCTAGGCTAAACCTCTCCAACGTCTAGCCAGTTTACGAAACGTAATAAGGATGGGGGACGTAGCTGAAAAATTAAACAAAAATGGAATACCAGCTAGCTTAATCAACGGTGAAGCAGCAGAAACAGGAAGCGGAACGTCAGCCAAGCTTCAATCCCAGCTCTCCAAAGCAACTAAAACATCCAGATCGAACTGCTAAAAATTAGAACGCAGAACTCTGCGTTTATCCACCAGGTAATTAGTCAGCTCGAGTCACTTACACGAGTAGTAGGCGATCTCGAGCACCTCATTAAGGGTGATGACAAGTTTGAGATTTTAATCATTACCAGGTAGGAAACAGGCACGCTACTAGAATCGGGTGGAAGGCTGCCTGAGGCCTACTTGATCGGTCGTATCTCGCGGCGTGTTATGAACATCGTACAGGGCAAACTAATACTCTCCTGGAAAACGATCGAAAAGCTAAAAATTCGCCTCAAGAAATTATACGGCGGCTGCAGATAGACTCTGGAGGAAGACTTTTTTTATTTGCGCCGAGCCTGGGGCCAGTACTCCTAATGCTGTACAACAAGCTGACGGAGAAAATGATGGATCCTAGAAGATGGATTTCCTAAAAGACGTGCTGAAGGTCCATCTTGATCATTATTTGAACCGTCCAGATTCGCTGTCAAAGTCATCCTTTAAGATACAGCCTAACCCACCTCTAGGATCCAATATATATCATTGGAGCAATGATATCCCTTATGGAGCAAACTAACCCACCTCTAGCGTTCAATCATTACCATTTTATTTATCATTATAACAATGCTTTCCCTTCCCTTATGGTGCAGACTAACCTACCTCTAGGAACCCAATGAAAGTTAAGGTATTAACAATTATATTTCTTCAATAATCAATAAGTTAGATCTCAAACTTCTACGTATCAATTAAATAAAACTGATTAAATCAGTAAGATTCAAAAAGGAACTCATTTATGTGAGTTTTGACATATTTTTATAGTAGAGCCTTCATAATATAAATAAAATATTCATATAACAATGAGCTCACGTTATTTGATAAGTCGTTGGTCTTGTCGTCAAGCATTAGCTGATAAAGTAGAGTGTGGAATTCCTTGGCCTGCATTAGAAAACACACTATTACAATTTTAATAATAAAATTCT
>NW_027109321.1:544721-545460 GCF_000696795.3 Halyomorpha halys
TATCAAAGAGTTGTCAAATTCTCTTCCACCATGAGATGCGTTCGGGAACTCCGTAGAACTGAAACCACATTCGGAGGGCTGCCAATACTGCTTCCGAAGTCCTATCTTGCAACTGGTACGCCATTGCAGCCTTTCTGAAGAGGTCGATCATGGTCACCCCTTTGTACCCCTTCCATGTAAATGTGTCGATTTGTAAATCTTTAAGTAGTACATCTGTGGTAGGTGTTTTCCCACCCACTGGAGTGGTCTATGGTCCGTATGTATCTTGAACCTTCTGCGGAACACATATGGTCTAAAGTGATCGACGGCCCACACTATTCCCAAGAGTTCTCGCTCCATCGCGCTGTATCTACTTTCCGTCTCCGTAAGGCGCCTGCTGGCATACGCCACTGGGCGCTCTCCCCCATCACCCTCCTGAGACAGCAGCGCTCCTAGCGCATACTCACTCGCATCTGTGGTAATCGTGAATTGCCGATTAAAATCTGGAAAAGCTAGTACCGGCTCTGGCTGCAACCTCTCCCGACACCGTCTGATATTATCTTCCATCATCGGGGTGACGATCATCTTCCTGCCTTTCTTGAGTAGGTTATTGAGTGGAACGAGATTCTCCGCCATTTCTGGAACAAACCTCCTGTAATAATTTAGAGTCCCCAATAATCTATGAATTCCTTTTATGTCACTAGGTACTGCCATTTTCTGGATTGCTGAAACTTTGTCCGGGTCTGGTTTAACTCCCTTC
>NW_027109321.1:545510-549421 GCF_000696795.3 Halyomorpha halys
ATACCTATACTATTATTAACAAATTAACAGCACATTTTGTACATCCTTACTTAACAACAAATAATGAACGTGGTAACACAAGATTAAATCCATGATTTAAAATTGTATGTACTAAAACTAATAAATAAAAAAATCCTGAGTTTGAATGTATTTGGATTTCTAAATTATTTTTATATCTTAATAATATTATGATCGATAATAGATCGATAGCAGGCTAATTTTATATCTTAATAATATTAAAATTCCAAGATCAATAACAGCCTAATTTTATACGAAATATTTTAATCCCAAGATCGTTAACAGACAAATTTTATATGAAATATTTTGATCCAAAAATCGATAACAGGCTAATTTTTAGTTTCCATGAAATAATGTATAAAGGAGACCGCTAAAAAAAGAGCATGTACCTGATTGACGGTAGCTTGATTCTTCGAAAAAAAAAAATTATATTTTCTTACGACTACGTGTCCAATACCCAAGGTCCCACACATCATTTACTGCCTGAAAAGCAATTATCAATTGAGGGCAAGGTAAAACTGTTGGCGGAACCATCCTTTTTTACAAACTAGAGAACAAAGCTATTTTGGTTGGTGGCAATGACCTTACTGCAACTATAGTCATTTAATTAAATACGTAATCTCATCTGCCTCATCCTGCCAAGATATCTTATCACCTTGCTGTTTACTTCAGCCTGTGACATGGCGTAGTGATTTTACAAATTTCATAAAGTATGAAAAAGTATAAAATTGTAGGAAACGACCGTCCTTCTCATCATTAGGGATCATGTCGAACGAAAGAAATATAAGCATTAAAATAATATAAGACAATTCAAGAAAATTCACTGTGATATTGAACTAGTTAAACGTTTAAAAATGTTTAAAATATTTGAAATATCATTAGAACTATATTCAAAAATAGTGACATTAAAAATAAACAAAAGCTATTGTCCCCAGAAAAATTGAACTTAAAAGAAACCCTCTCAAGATTTTCAGCCTATAAAAATATCAATATTTGAGGAATAGCAAAGAGAAAAATCCCTTTTAGCCGCACTGTGGCCAGGTTCTTTAACCAATGAACGAATCCTGGTTCTTTCTTGCACTTCCTTTTCACATTTTGTTCATTTCATATGGAATTTTATTTTTTGAACGAATATGAAAAATTCATACCTAGTTAGTAAATTCATATTAATAGTATAAATACATAAATAGGTTGTAACTTATCTTGAGAAGTTTCAAAATATTTTGAGACCCTGGAACATACCTCATTGTGGTTCGCATAATTAAACTAATTAGTATCAGTGACTGTTCCAATAGAAAATACCCAACCAAACAACAGAGCCTTTTTTCATAACATCAACAAATTATTCCAATAGAAAATACCCATCCAAACAACAGAACCTTTTTACGTAACGAAATTATAATTCCACTTCAAATTTCCAATAAAAAGTCAAAAGTTTAAAATATTCCTGATTACAATAAAAAATAATGGACATACCTCTGCTGAACACTCCTTACATGCTGTTACAATTTGCAAACAGAGATTAAAGCACAATATAATACAGCAGAGCTTCACGGCTATCACTAAGAAGAATGTAACATCAACTTTCTCTTCGAGGAAAATGATACATCGATAGACTTCGGTTACTGACAATACGAAACAAGAAAGGAATATGGCTACTAGCTGGGCGCCATGGATATCGTTAAGGGTAGTCGTACAGAGGCACAGGGTGTGGTGAGCCCGAGCCAGTTTCTCCACCTTTCTCATCTTGAGGACGACGAAATCCCTGACATAGTTGCGGACTTCCTGATTGCAAGCAGCGAACAACTTGGTCAGTATACCCACCACTCCGAAGTACCAATAAACCAGAACTATCATGTGGCTGATAAGGCTGAATGTCACCAACACTTGTAATCCTGACAACAAAACCGCGGCAGGGTCGATAATGGCGTTCTTAGCAAATCGGGCGAAAAATGCTCCTAGTGCCAGAAGTGCATTGATCCAAAGAGGTCTCTTACTGGTATCGTAGTCAACGAATTTTCCTAACTGAAGGAGTTGGAGTTCAGCAGCCTCCAAGAAGAAAATACATTCGTTGAATTCGTGTAGAGTACAGACTAGCTCGCAGACGGACAAGATAGGAATAGCATTGATGAGGATCAGGCTGATGTAGTCGATCTCGGCGCCAAGCGCGATGTTCTCACTAGCAGTGAAGTTGACACTTAAATATACGATGGTGACGACAGTGTAAGCCAAGCACTTGAGCGAAGAGATGGCGATGAAGGGGACAGAGATCCGATAGCATCTCCTCTCGTCCCACGCGATAGGAAACAGGCCCAACATCTTGGCCGGCCCCATCAAGATTCCGAGACATCTTTTTACGTCTGGTTTCATCATATTTAATGTCTTGTTTGGCCACAGAACGTTAAAATAGGACTGGATCAATGGCGAGATCCGATTTAGCGATAGGGTGTGGCATTGAGCACAAAGTAATTGGCGCTATCTAATAACAGATCCGACATCACTGGATATAATCTAGCTCATATACGCTTCGGATTCAAGGTAAAAGAAAAGTGGCCACAATGGGATTTCGAGGTAGCCAACGATTTGGCATTAAATGTTTCTTTAAGGGAATATGGTTTTGCATTATTTGAGGAATCCGCTTAGATTTATTAAAATCAGCATTTATCAAATATAACAAGTACTCAACTAGCTCACGGCAATTTTATTTTCATGATATTTATTGCAATGTACCATTTAAAAATTATCAGTATTATAAATAAAATTTACAATTTAAATTTTGTTTCATTATACTTATTGAAAATTTACGATTGTATTTTACTATTACAAATAACTAAATATTGTATAATTTTACTGTACCAATTCTTATCTGATTATTAACAAATATTACAAATCATTTAATATTTATTACTATCTTACTACCTCTTTTTTATACGGTCAGTTATAAATAAACCAATAAAATAATTAAATAGAATTTAATATCAGCTAGCAGTTTTCCTCATTGAAATAGTCTGACATTAAGGCGTTAAATAACGAATTAAAAAAATATATAATATAATATAAAAAAGTAATAAATCAAATATTAAAGGTTTTTATAAATAAATATAGAAGAAAAAAGGAAAACAAGAAATATGCAATTCCTATAGGAAAAGCCAAGACCAGTCAATCTTTGCTTATTGCATTTGGGCTTCTATAACCTTTGTTTAACTGTTGTATTCTTGACAGATATAAAATTTATTTTTTTAATGGCACAACAGGCACATGAAGCTGCCCTTGGTCTGCTCAACAGCCACCAACCATCTTTATCTCCTGTAAGGTAACTGGTATACTCAGTTGTCGCAGATCCTGCTCCACAGCATCCCTTCATCGGCCCTTCGGCTTACCACCTCGCCGCACACAAACGTAAATGTACAGCTTATGAGCCACTATTTTCCCGCTCATCCTCATCACATGGCCAAGCCATTTAAGCCTCCGTATTCCGGTGTACGAGGAGATGCTATATTCCTTGAAGAGCCGAAACAGTTAACTATTTTTCCTTATAATTACTCCTCCTCAGAATTACTCTTTCATACCAGTCTTGCAGGTTAATGCTTCAATTATAATAATTTAGAAATTATCATAATAACACAATTTAAAATCTTTTTGTTCATAATTTTTGCCTTCAAATCACAAATCACAAATACAGTGATAAGATTAATAGAAACCCACCAATCTTGCCACTAAGACCTTGCACATGGGCCCACAGGTTATGTAGCCCAATTCTTGTTAGGGTAGACCTGGCACATGGGCCAACCGGTTAGATAGCCCAATACTTGTTGGGGTAGACCTTGCACGTGGGCCAACCGGTTAGTTAGCCTAATACCTGTTGCGGTAGAACATGCACGTGGGCCCACTGG
>NW_027109321.1:549471-550019 GCF_000696795.3 Halyomorpha halys
GCTTGGTTGACTGAAGCTTGAGTTTGGTTGACTGCAGCTTGAGGTTGGTTGTTTTGATTTATATTCTCTAGATTCAGAACTGCTTTTCGCACTAATCCGTTACTGTGCATAATTCAAAGAGAACAATGAAAAAAAATTTCTTTTAGACTGAAAATTAATCCGGTATCTAAAGTTCCCGGGTTTCGGCGCCAGTTAAGTATAGGCGAAAGTCAAATGTCAAAAAAAAGAGAAGAAGGAATAAGATGTAACACGTGTGAACTGCTGTAACATCTTATATTTATTGGGTTCGGTACATCTCTTTATATACATGCGATCAGCTGACATCGAAGTAACAGCTGACTGAGGCTGTAGCTTATATATATAATATTCAATAGTTTCATAAGGATTTTAAATTATATAATTTTGTTTCATCATTTTTAGAAAAATATATTTTTTTTTTAATAATTTCGAATTTATAAGAATATTATTTTGTTTATTCAACAGTCGGGGTAGTATATTTTAAATCTTATTTGGTTAAGACAAGAACAGTGTTATTTTTTTTTTATTTA
>NW_027109321.1:551266-552050 GCF_000696795.3 Halyomorpha halys
GTTAGTTAGCCTAATACCTGTTGCGGTAGAACATGCACGTGGGCCCACTGGTTAGGTAGCCCAATACTTGTTGGGGTAGACCTTGCACGTGGGCCCAGCGATTAGGTAGCCCAATGCTTGTTGGGGTAGACCTTGCACGTGGGTTCACCGGTTAGATAGCCAGTCTAACAAGTGTATCTAACAAGTATCAAATATTTGTTGGAGTAGACCTTTTATTTATCTTTTTTTCGACCCTCTATTATCTTCTACTTTATCTTTATCTTTTCCTAAAATATTTGGTTTTCAAGATCTTTTATAGTCTATATTTATTCAGGTTTTCAAAACTGTTTAATATAAAACAAGTTAATTATTTCAAATAAACAAAATTAAATGTAGTTTAGAAGCCACGTTGAAAATTAGATTTATAAACGTCAATCGTTTTCAATGGTGAATTACTATATTACCATTTGTAAATTAACATACTGTGTTTAATGGAAATCGTTAGAGCCATTTTCAAGAAAATCAGAAAAATGTGAACGATCAATTCTATAATGATATATAATGCAGATATGCACTGATGGTACAGTACCTTATTGGGACAGTAAATAGATTCTTCCAAACTATTTTTTGATATGAAGAGTCTTATTTCACGCAAGATCCCTGTCGGTCACCTCCTCCTTCCTCTACTTTTTATCCTTTCGTAGGATCGGGCGGCTAGATACTCCGTTATACCATCGTTAGACAAACAGTCTTGAACTTGGAAGCTTTAAATCAAAATGAGGTTCAAAACCCGCCACCCATGGAG
>NW_027109321.1:556154-559317 GCF_000696795.3 Halyomorpha halys
TTTTGTATCTATTTATATTCTCTTAATTAATTTGTACTTAAAAGAATATTATTTTGTATGTATAAATTTATCAGAGAATATTTTATTTTAATTTTGTTCTCTTGTTTAAGAAGGATATTATTTTGTAATTAACTTCTATTTATAATATCATTTTATGTACCTAATATTTCCGTAGGGCATACATTTTCATTTCATTCTTATTATTTCATTAGCCTTTTCTTATTTCATCTTATTTTATCTCTTTTTTTATTTTGTTTTTTAAGAAGTTAACACGTTTAAAATATTCTTTTCTTTTTTTTTGTTATCTCTTGTACTTGTTTTCACAAAACTTGTGCTCAATGAGACACTGTAATCTCAGAGCATCATGGCTTATTGTAAAATTGTAAATAATTCAAGAACAATAAAATCTCTCTCTCTCACTCTCTCCCCCTCGCCCACTCCCTCCCTCCCTGGCACGGCAACGCTGCCCGGACGGCGGAAGAGGCTATTGAGGCCATAATGCTGAAATCTTTCCAAGAGGATGACCCAATTAGTGATATAGCAGACCACATGAAATGCAGAATTTAAATGGATGTACCTCCTCCAACTGAAGATGCTTACCCATGGGACGAACTAGATGTGGCTTTTGAAAAACTTAGCCTAGGAAAAACACCGGGACCACACATGATAGGTACTGAAATTTTGAAGAACGCCAAAAGGGCCCTAATCAGCCCTTTAACTACCTTCTACAACAAATGCTTGAAAGAAGGTGTCTTTCCTCGAATTCGGAAGGAGACAGAAATGGTCGCGATTCTAAAACCGGGGATAGCAGAAGTTACTGCAAAATCATATCGACCAATATGCCTCTTAAATGTGATGGGTAAAGTTCTGGAAAGCCTCATGCCACTGCACCTAAAGGAAGTGATAGACCAACTATCTTTAAATCAATTAGGGGGACGAAGGAGATTATCAACCACAGATGCTATCAATCAACTCCTAACATTGGCAAAAGACTCCACCTCTAAATATTTTGTTGTCCTCTTTTATGATGTTGCTGGAGCTTTTGACAGTTTGTGGTGGCATAGAATAATGGAGAAACTTAAAAGGCTGCACTGTCCAAGAAATATATACAAACTCATTATATCCTTCTTGGAGAGCCGTTCAGTCTTCTACCAGTTACCAACAAGGAGAATCACGAAACTGATCCAACGGGGTTGCGCTCAAGGATCCGTTTTAGGTCTCCCATTATGGAACGTCAATATGAATCCACTACTGGCGAATTTACGGGCAGTAGGATACACACCAGCCACATATGTTGATGATTTTGCCGTGGGAATTGAGCCAAGCTCACAAGTTAATCTGGAAACGAAAGCAGCTGAGGTAACTCTTATTGTAGAGCAATGGTGCAGTGAAAAGAAGCTCTCCCTAAACTACGAAAAGACCCAACTTCTGTTCTTAAAAGAGAAAATGAGAGGCAATCTTCCCAGGGTTTTAATGGGGAATAAAATAATAAAACCATCACAGGAAGTGGAAGGATAAGCGTTCTTTTGGGTGAAAGATGTAACTTTATTAACCACTCAAAGGAAGTAAAACGTTAAACTTTCGCTACAGCTGCCTCAATAATATAGCAGGAACGACCTGGGGCCTGAAATATAGGCGCAGAGAAATATTATACAAAGCTGCCTTCTTGCCAATCGCCCTCTATGCTGTACCTGCCTGGGGACAAAATCTCTCTCAGATTGCCATCGCTAAGTACAATATTAAGAAAAGCTTGCCGCCCCGTATTGGGTCAGTTCTAGCAGAAGATTCAAAGAAGTTTCTAGTAGAATCGACGACATTGTATTATCCGAATGCCAGAGGAGGTGGGATAACTGTACAACTGGATGACTGACTCATGAGTTCCTCCTAGATGTCAGAAAAAGGGTCAAAAATGAATGGGTTGAAACAGACCACTGAACCGTCCAACTTCTTACAGGGCATGCAACATCAATTCAAAGTTACAATTCTTCAAGAAAAGGGATTACCCTAACTGGAACTGCGGAGTCATGGAAGATGTAAAACATATTATTTTTGACTGCCCTATGTACACTTGTGCCAGGCTGGCTTTAACTCGTGGCGACTCCCGATATGTTTGGAGTATTCAAAAAAGTTTGTAAAGAAGGTATTCCAAATAAAAGGCTGCTTACCAAATGATTAATATAACATTAATAATATGTTTGTTTATATATATTGGTTATTAATATATATGTTTATAGATGTAACAATCATATGTATATAGAGTATGTAACAATAATATGTCCTTTTTATGTAACAATTCTATGTATACATAGCAGACCCACTTGAATGTAGGTAGGAAGTTACTGGAGCCCTGTTTAGTGGGTTCAGCTCTCCAGTTGCAGGCAAACCATTGGGGGGAAAGAAGGATGAGAGAGAGAGAGAGAGAGAGAGAGAGAGAGAGAGAGAGAGAGAGAGAGAGAGAGAGAGAGAGAGAGAGAGAGAAATTCTACTTAAGCAAAGAAAAACTACTAACCAATGTAGAATGCAGCTGTTTCATATAATGAAATATAGTAAAAAAAAAAAAGTTCAATATTTTGAGCTCACATTGTTTACGTGCTCTCATTAAATCATTTGAGTAATCACACTTAAAATCGCTTTAGAAAGCGTAAAAAAACATACAAATGAGCAGTTATGTATGTTTCTGTAAGAGAAGTAACAAGTAATTGAATCAGACCATGGCATACTGCTGACCAGACTCTACATGGATTTATTATTTAGAATAATGAGAATGAAAATTATTACCTGGTTATTAACTTCGTTAATTATCGTGACTAGACGAAAAATTCCAAAAAAGCTCAGTAACAACCAATAACTAAAAATCCATAAATAGGCCTGAGGTACATGACTGAAATAGAATAAGCGATGGATAATGAGGTACACCCCAAATGCGAAGACGATTAACCTAAAAAAATTAATAACTACGAACATCAAAAACTGATTCGAGTATATCTTACTAAGCTTAAAAAGGGATTCTGACAAGAGAAAATGGATATTTCACAAGACGATCACTTCATTATCTAAATTGTTATCAGTGAACTGGAGCTTCTTCAAGCACTTATTGAGAGCTTGAAACCGACGAAGAAAAATATCTAGGACACCTCTGTATTGACACTCGCTGGCGTGCGAG
>NW_027109321.1:559367-560583 GCF_000696795.3 Halyomorpha halys
AGCATCCTAAATCAAATCAGGCTGACGAAGAGACCCCTTGGAGAGTTATCAAGGAAAGATTAAAGAAGGCGTTTGGAGGAGGACGGTGGGCCCCAGAGGAAGACATATTTATGATGATCCGAGAGACAAAGAAACTGAAACAGTCTAGTGGGCAATATGCCGCGGAACTCCTAGCTCGCTTTAACAGAATTCAAGATAAACTTAGCGAAATGAAGGAAATAATTCAGGTACAGGGCCGGAGGCAATTCTTATCCCTGGTGCTAAATATACAGTTGGCAAAGGAGCTAGGGAAGAAGGAAGGATTTCCGAGAGAGCGCTCGTTTGTGGAAATAGCCCAAGAGCTCATAGAAGCGAGCGCTAGAGTCTACCTCTCTAGCCCGAATGGAAATAGAAGAACCAGGGTGGACTTGGATAGAATACCAACGGCCAAGAAACATGCCCAACCCTTGGAGAAGGAGAGTACATGGGAATGGTAGAAGAGAGAGAACTATGGACCAAGAAAATAGAAGAAGCCTAGTTAAACCCAGAAACAATAGTCGGCGGGAGGACTGCAATGGTCACGGATGAGGTAACATTGGACATTTAGTGGCGCATTGCTCGCGCACGAGGAGCTTTGAATGAGGCAATGAGGGGCACATAGCCAAACAGTGCCCATATTTGTACCGAAGAAGAGATGTGGGCCGGGGCGAACCAATGGAGATCAACGCCCAACAGATACGGAGAAGCCACAGTAGGTTCAGTAGATCTTCAGATGAATCTACGCAAGCATCAGAGACCGAAGAAGAAGTCGAGGACTCTAGGAACCGAGGTAGTCTAAAGGAGAAGGTAGTAGTAAAAGTAACAGCTGACTGAGGCTGTAACTCCCCCCCACCAGTTTACGAACAATCCTCGTAAACTTCAACTATACAATAAATTAATATAAAATACAACAAAAATAACTATTTACAATCAAGTTTATACAATAAAGAAAGCAAAAGATAGACACTCCTCATAATCGTTATTACAAACTAAAAGTAAAGCAAAATAAAAATAAAATCATGAATTTATACAATTAAAAAGAAATGTAACGTAATTTATTCAGTACATCGCTATAAGATAAATTAAAAAAAATCAAAGATAAATTAAAAAAAAATAAATTACCACTTAAGAAAAGATAACACAACAGATACGTTGAGATGAGGACACTCCGGATTACTCTTGCGCCGGTGTTTCAGTT
>NW_027109321.1:561344-561590 GCF_000696795.3 Halyomorpha halys
AATTCCTATCTGTGAGGTTTAAATTCTCCCGAGCCACTCTCCTGGTTATTTCCCTCTCCAATTTTCCCCGGACTTTTTCCCATAGCTTTTTCCTAGTGACATGATTGTTGCTTATCTCATCCCCGTCCACCGCCGTGCCTTTGTAGTCTCGCCGGATTCCACAAAGACCAAAGAGGATCTGAAACGGCGAAAACCCCGTAACGGTGTGCACCGAATGATTGTATGCCGCAATTGCCTTTGGCATTG
>NW_027109321.1:561640-564881 GCF_000696795.3 Halyomorpha halys
AAGATAATGAGAATGTTTAACTTAATAGAAACCTTATCAAGGAAAGTACCACGCCGAGAGAGGAAAACGTCTACACACCGCAAATCGTCTAAAACATGATTTATATCCTCAACATATTTGATTGGGCTAACGATGCTCACTGCCATAAAACTAACGGAAACGATTCGAATAGCTTTAGATATCAGACTAATTAGTGGGACTTTTAATGCTGATAGCTTAATAGACATAATTGTAAAATAGAAAACGACTATTGTAAAGCAAACAGAACCCACTGTTATTGGAGTTGAAATAGAAAACCCAATGGAAGTCAATTTTAGAGGAAAAATTCCGAACATTTGGGACAGTAGAATAACTTTGCGGAGGGATTTTTCCAAAGTGGTTCTAGGTGGATGCGACATTCCTAACTGATGCAATACTATAATTCTCTTACTATAACGCTCTAATTTGTATTCAAAACCTTTTCAAGAAACGACTATGAAATAGCTTATTGATTGTATCGCCTAATTATTAGTTCTATTATTCAGATCCATTATCAATGCCCTAGTTTCCACAAAGTACTGCAACTTTTTGCATCAAGAATCGCGGACAATATCGATTCAGCCTTAGTGATATTACATTTCTCTTGAACAAATAAAATCAGGGAGAAAACTACCGTATTAGTTATTTATCCCCTTTCTCCCGCATATATTCGAAATATAAGCGATAATGGGGAAACATATTTGTTCGTATAAACAATATAATATCTAAAAGAGTCTATTGAACGCAAGCAATTGGAGAATCTACACACATTATTATGACTGTTAATGAAACTGTTTACTAAATAATTAAGTATATCGTCTCATTGGAAAGTATCTATTCACTAAAACAGTTGATTGTGAGGGAGAAGGAGAAATATGATGAATAGAAAATGAAGAAAGTAAGAAATATATGATACGAGAGAAATAACTTACAGCTTTAGGCAGACTTGTACACTTGTGTTATCTAAATTGTAGATAGTGTCGGTAGAGTTGGGCCGAAAAAGACGTTGGATAGACAGGAAATGTAACCGTCAAGAAAGATTGTTGAGATAAAACAGTTAATACGAAATGAAAAGTAAAAGTAAAGTTGAGGAGTAAAAGGAGTAAAGAGTGAAATGTATAAACATGAGGGCCGAAAAGTAAGAAAATTGTACAAATATATAGTGGAGACTTGTTTACGAATTATAAAAAAAGTCGAAATGAACGTAGAAAAAAATGGCAGGCGGTAAGTCAGGAATTACATATTTAATTAATTAACGGCTACAATTCGGCATCTCCAGTTTACAGTGGACTTATTATTGACAGATTTAACAGGACAAAACCATTTTATTGCTATTGTTAATGTTTTTAAGGAAAAAACTCATTTGGAAAAAAATAATGGAAAATTTTAATGTAGTATTAATTTTCAAACTATCGATTAATCCATTAAATTCTTTTCAGCAGCATATATTAATTTGCACGTTATTGTTTTAACGCTTCGAATTGACACAGGTTTCTATGTAAATTTGAAGATAAAAGTAGAAGTAATTCTAAAAAATTGGTAGGAAACTCATTTTGCTAAATAGAATATGGTAAATATGTTGATATGACAATAAATAAACACATTAGTTATAATATTACTCCTTATGGAGGTATGTAGTTAGAACTGAATCATTAATAAGTTTAATTCTTCGTGCCACAAAATATTTCAGTTTCTGAAGATTATTTTAGCCCTAATTTCGCTAATGTAAAGAACCTCTTCAGATGGACTGTAAAACGTTATTTTCATTTTCTGTACACTACAGTAGTACAAGGAGCACTCTGAAATACAGTAGGACAAGCACAACAGCAGACTAGAGTAGTTCAAGTGCCACATTACACAACAGTAGGACAAGTACGACTGTACACTATAGTAGTATAAATGTCACCATACACAACAGTAGGTCACGTGCTACTATACACTACACTTGTACAAATGGCACTGTACTCTACAATAGTAAAAGTGCCACTATACAAAACAGTAGGAAACGTGCCACTGTACACTACAATAGTACAAGTGGCACAGGACACTACAGTAGTACAAGTGCCACTATACATAACAGTAGGACAAGAGTCAATATACACCATAGTAGTACAAGTACTACCGTATACTACAATAGTACAAGTTCCATTTACACTATAGTAATACAATTGCCATTGTACGCTATAGTAATATAAATGCCAATAGCCTTGTCCCCTCAGGGGTGAATGCTCAGGCCTCAACTCACTCGCTACACTACATATTAAACTGTAGGAATATTTCGTTTATCTACAGCCAGTCAATAGAACTGACGTGTCATCAATATCAAACTTTTTTGTTTGCATTTTCTATAAGCATTCCTTGATTTCTGTAGCATGTATTCTAAAGGCCTTATCGGATTTACACATCCGATATTGTAAATTTATTCAGTCCTATTTTATACTCCCCTCAATGTGATATCAAGACAGCGTGAAGCACATGTTATGTCATGACGTCACAGTCGCTCGTCATATGTCTCTTGACAGGCTGGTCACTTATACGACCACAAACCACACACCTTTTTTCATTTTAGCCAGCATTCGTCGGATGAACCACTGGAACAGTCAAATTTACACCACCATAGCCTTATAGAAATCCAGAACAAGGCGTTTGGATAATACGGTGGCACCCTTGGACTGGACAATTCAGCGCCCCATAAAACGGCGAGGGTCATCCATCACCGCTGGATCGTGAACCATAACCATTCTCTCTCCTTTATATGTCCCTTCAGGAACTAATTTTGTACTATTATAAATTATATGATTACATTAAAATGATCCCACAAAGTCTCACAATTTCGAATGATCGGCTGTGGCTTGTACAAGCTTACTCCTATCCCTCAAGTACTCTATGTTTATCGGATGATAGGCTGTGGCTGGCACAATGGTACCTTCCCCTCAAGTACTCTATGTTTATCGGTTGATCGCCTGTGGCTGGCACATGCTTACTCCTATACCTCAAGTACTCTATGTTTATCGGATGATCGGCTGTGGCTGGCACAAGCGTACCCCTCCCCCTCAGGTACTCTATGTTTATCGGATGATGGGCTGTGGCTGGCACAAGCGTACCCCTCCCCCTCAGGTACTCTATGTTTATCAGATGATCGGCTGTGCCTGACACAATGGTACCTCCCCCTAAAGTTCTCTATGTTTATCGGATTATCGGCTGTGGCTGTCGCAAGCTTACC
>NW_027109321.1:564931-565555 GCF_000696795.3 Halyomorpha halys
CTGACACAATGGTACCTCCCCCTAAAGTTCTCTATGTTTATCGGATTATCGGCTGTGGCTGACGCAAGCTTACCTCTATCCCTCAAGTATTCTATGTTTATCGGATGATGGGCTGTGGCTGGCACCAGCGTACCCCTCCCCCTCAGGTACTCTATGTTTATCGGATGATGGGCAATGGCTGGCACAAGCGTACCCCTCCCCCTCAGGTACTCTATGTTTATCAGATGATCGGCTGTGGCTGGCACAATGGTACCTCCCCCTAAAGTTCTCTATGTTTATCGGATTATCGGCTGTGCCTGACACAAGCTTACCCCTATCTCTCAAGTATTCTATGTTTATCGGATGATCGGCTGTGGCTGGCACAAGCGTACCCCTCCCCCTCAGGTACTCTATGTTTATCGGATGATGGGCTGTGTCTGGCACTATGGTACCTCCGCCTCTAGTACTCTATGTTTATCGTTTCATAGGCTGTGGCTGGTACAATGATACCTTCCCCTCAAGTACTCAATGTTTATCGGATGATCGGCTATGGCTGGCACATGCTTACTCCTATCCCTCAAGTACTCTATGTTTATCGGTTCATAGGCTGTGGCTGGTACATGCTTGCCCCTATCCCTCAAGTAT
>NW_027109321.1:565605-565915 GCF_000696795.3 Halyomorpha halys
GGCTGTGGCTGGCACAAGCGTACCCCTCCCCCTCAGGTACTCTATGTTTATCGGATGATCGGCTGTGGCTGGCACAATGGTACCTCCCCCTAAAGTTCTCTATGTTTATCGGATCATCGGCTGTGGCTGACACAAGCTTTCCCCTATCCCTCAAGTATTCTATGTTTATCGGATGATCGGCTGTGGCTGGCACAAGCGTACCCCTCTCCCTCAGGTACTGTATGTTTATCGGATGATCGGCTGTGGCTGGCACATGCTTACTCCTATCCCTCAAGTACTCTATGTTTATCGGTTCATAGGCTGTGGCTGG
>NW_027109321.1:568409-568916 GCF_000696795.3 Halyomorpha halys
TTTATCGGTTCATAGGCTGTGGCTGGCACAATGGTACCTCCCCCTAAAGTTCTCTATGTTTATCGGTTCATAGGCTGTGGCTGGCACAAGCGTACCCCTCCCCCTCAGGTACTCTATGTTTATCGGATGATCGGCTGTGGCTGGCACAAGCGTACCCCTCCCCCTCAGGTACTCTATGTTTATCAGATGATCGGCTGTGGCTGGCACAATGGTATCTTCCTCTCAAGTACTCTATGTTTGTCGGATGAATGGCTGTGCCTGGCACAAATATACTTCCTGCTTTGAGAAATATGGTTAGTGTTCGATGTTAATAAAATAAATTAATCTTTGGTACTTTTGCAGTTTTTTTTCCCTTAATAAAAAATAGCATTATGGAACTATAACGTACAACAATAAACTTCAAATAACTTTCTTACAAACTATAGACTTTTATCAGGTATAAGTGTATAATTGTATAATTTACTAGAAGCCAGAAATTAGGTAGCTGAAGATGATATTATGATAGCT
>NW_027109321.1:571752-575429 GCF_000696795.3 Halyomorpha halys
ATGGGGGTTTTAATAAATAAGACATAAAACATTTTAATTTTTAAAATTGTGTACAAAAAACTTTGACTTGATACCTATATAATAATAATTTATTTTTATTGTTTATAATTAAAATGAATCATTTTTCAAGTTAACAGGAATCTGAATAGCTAATATTAACAATGTATTATCAATAAATTCTTAATAAGTCTATTTTTATTTATTTTTCTTGTTATATTTTCTCTTTTATAGTCAATATAGGAGAAAATGTTTAGTGTACATCATTATATAATTTACTTTCATTAAAACCTAAAATTAACTGAACTGCTTGTATATTAATTATATTAATTGTTCTGTATTTCAAAACTTCTACCAGTAAAATTTTAACTAGTGGGTTATAAGATCTATTTAACAGTAAAACAATATATTATGCATAAAAGATTGTAAAAAATATAGCAAATGGTTTAATAATATCCACTAATATGATCAATAATGACTATGATTACTAATCTCTTGGATTTTGACTACCAAGTGTCCTTTTTTTACTGGATTATTTTTTATCAAACTGGATCAGTATAACCAGAAACGTAGCAATAGCACCAATCATCTGGAATCAAAATTCAAATTAGACCAAATGAAGTAATCAAAGTAATTAAATATATAGAACTTTCAGCACCGTTCCAATTTGGTTACGACAGTGAAAGTTAAATTATATAATTTTTTTAAGAATATATGTAGCTTCCTTTTTAGATATGGCTATATAACTAGATATAGCTTCCTTTTAGCTGTAGCTATATAACTAGATATAGCTTCCTTTTAGCTATAGATAGATAACTAGATATAGCCCCCTTTTAGATATGGCTATATAACTAGATATAGCTTCCTTTTAGCTATAGATAGATAACTAGATATAGCCCCCTTTTAGATATGGCTATATAACTAGATATAGCTTCCTTTTAGCTATAGATAGATAACTAGATATAGCCCCCTTTTAGCTATAGCTATATAACTAGATATAGTTCCCTTTTAGCTATTGCTATATAACTAGATATAGTTCCCTTTTAGCTATTGCTATATAACTAGATATAGCTTCCTTTTAGCTATAGCTATATAATTGGACATAGCTCCCTTTTAGATATAACTATATAACTAGATATAACTCCCTTTTAGCAATAGCTATAAAACTAGATATATGTCAAAGGTACTGTATTTTGTCAGTTGCTGTTAATATATAAACTGAGATTTTATTCTTTATTTCTTACCGAATGGATTAATGAGTAGTCTAAAGTGAAGAAGCCAGCAGCTGAAAATATTATGCCCTGCTTGAGGGCTATATGCACCTGCAATTTTTCCTAGGGAGAAAAATATGTTTATGACACCTCATTTAATAGGTAAACACAATAATTTATATGTAAACAATGATTATTGCAAAAACAAACTTCATATTTTTATTTTCTATGAAAATATGTAATGAATCATAAGTTACTGACAACTAGGTTACAAGCAATTTAGTCTGTTAATGTATTAACATAGATGTCAATAATGATGATTCATTAATTTATGTCTGTTTCAACAGCACAAAGTGGATCTTATGATCTTATGCCATTCTTCCTACTTTAATCCTCTTTTTAATGTATAGTGTCATTACGTGACAAATCAACCAATAATCTGGGTACATCTTGGATATTGATTATTTTAAGCTGTAACCACGACGAATTAAACTGGATAATTAAATGTGTATTAAATTTTCATCATTGTCGAGAAAATTCATAATCCTAGCTTCAGGCCTTAAGATGATACTAGTAGTGATCATAGATTCATCAAAGGGTTACAGAGGGTTCATTCATTCATTCTGACTTTTGTTCATTAACATAGAGTTTTGTGAAGGTGCCTCCCATGTGAACTTTAATAAAATAAAGATAAACTTAATTAAACATTAGTTCTGAAGGAGAATTGTTTTCTTCAAAACAACAAAAAGGTGAAAACCAAAGTGATTGTAACAATTAATGATTTAAAAATTTACTAATACAATATAGGCTAAACTAATGCTACAAATGGCACTATGTAAAATACTAACTAATAAAAATATGTGATTAACACATTTACTGTCATTCACAAGATAACTCGTATTATGCCAACTACGAGTTATATCATAGCTGTTCATAGAGTAGCGTGACGGAAGGTATGTTTAGTA
Organism: Halyomorpha halys; assembly: GCF_000696795.3. Taxonomy (NCBI): domain Eukaryota; kingdom Metazoa; phylum Arthropoda; class Insecta; order Hemiptera; family Pentatomidae; genus Halyomorpha; species Halyomorpha halys. The sequence continues at coordinate 573,926 of NW_027109321.1, forward strand.
AATCAATAGTAATGATATAAATATCCATTTTACCTCATTTAAAAACTCTTACGTCTAAAATCACTTTTTTTACTGGTTGAGTTGGTGTAGGATGACCTATGTATTTTTAAAACCCCAGAAAAGTGATAATATAAAAGAAACACTTACATTACCAACATATTGTCCAGCCTTGTCGCTCACCATTATCTTGAACAATTCCACATTAAACCAATCAACCTACAAACAAAAATATGCTCTACTATGAATGCACAAACACTCATACAAAATAAAATACAACACAATCTCACTTTGTTGGTGACATAGACAAATGGTTCAATTGTAATCCAAATTTCATACATTTTAAATAAAGCAAAAAAAATACAAAATACCAATGGGATAATAGAGAAATCTTCATGAATTTTAATCAAAGTCGACAACAGGTGAAGAGTAACTATGACATAAAAAAAAATTGATATTAATGAAAAAACGGTATTGAGAGAATAGTAGCGGTTCACATTGAAAGCCTTTTGTTTCAGAATATCGTAGATTCTCACAAAAGACAGGATCTTGTCCCAATTTGGACGGACCTTCATCTCTTCAATTTTATCATTAAGAATGGAAAACTTGTTTCCTATTAGCTTAAGCAAAGAATATGCTTGCATCTGAAAAGCTGTTACAGAAAATTGGGAGAGATACTTACTTACGACATAGTATATAGTATAATTGCGATCTAAAGGCTTCATGAGGTTTAACTCAAGAAATAGAAGTAAAATTTGTGAGATAACTCGAAATGTGAGCGTCTTCAATATATAGTCATTTTTGTATTTTATAAAGTAACCTGTGGTTTCCAGCTCCTTATCGACATCTTCCAATCTTTTAACGACATTCAATAGGTTTATGTGCCCCCCAAGTGCTGTCCCAATGGCTACAACATAGTTAGTGAAGATGATCACTATCTGACATCTCTGTACTAACAAATGGATGGAAGACAGTGCAGAAATCTGTGGCTGGTACCAGAAAAGTGTTAGGAGGAAAGAAGAAAAAACAATGGTAGAATAAAAGTAGGTGTAGAAATATAGGAGGGCTTTGCGAAAACTTGTGTCACATTGAGGATGGACTGCAACAAGCCTGCTAAAAAATAACACAGGCTCCAAGGACTGAGACACACTCTGCTTCATAAAGGACAAAAAACATTACTAGGATCCTTATCTGATATTGATATTGACATGCTATCAAGTCCAAATGACATTAACTATTGATTCATTTAAGCTATCTAGGTCAAACGAACCGACAATGGAATACTATATATCCATCAGAGTGGAGTTAAACTTCTGACTTAAAATATTTTTTAAAGAAGAATTTCAAATACAAAATATTTCAAATATTTCTCTCTCTGTAATAATCTATAATTATCTGTAATAATCTAAAGTGTTATGTAAGAAAAGTATTATAAATACAAGATGCTAACCATAAAATACTATTTTGTATTTACAACAATACAAATTATTTTATTTATTTAAATTAT
>NW_027109321.1:580952-581440 GCF_000696795.3 Halyomorpha halys
ACAGTAGTGAGAGTATGGGGGAGCTGGGACACGGATTTGGGCAGCCAATCAGAAGCCAGTATTTTGATGACGTCACACATGGCGGGAGATTTGAATTCAAATATTCGGCTCGACCCACTTAACCACCCACGTGGTCTATCACGCGATCATTAGGCAGCCAATTGGAGGCTAGTATTTGGTCACGTGACCCCCTGGCGGGAGATTTAAATTTAAATTTAGTTCGACATAACCTTAACCATTCACGTGATCATTAGGCCCCGGCCTCTGTTAAGTCAGGTGACTGCCACCAGGGGCTGAGTCTACCCGACCGCCATTTTGTTTTTTATGCTGTTTGAGAGGCTTATTGGTTTTTGAAGAGACTGAGTCTACCCGGCCACCATTTTGTTTTTTATAGCCACAATTTTATTATGAGGGTCTCGCGTCCTTTTTCTTTTCGTTCACTGCCATATTGGCAGGGGCTGAGTCTACCCGGCCACCATTTTGTTTTT
>NW_027109321.1:587659-589086 GCF_000696795.3 Halyomorpha halys
TGAGGCTGAGTCTACCCGGACGCCATTTTGTTTTTGATTGCCGCCATTGCATTATGAGGATCTCGCGTTACCCCCACCACTTATTGATGGATCAGGTACCCACTTTTATACTACAACCAGTGGCTGAGTGTGACCGTCCGCCATTTTGTTTATTAATCTCCATCATTTTATTATGAGGGTCTCGCGACCTGTTTCTTTTCTTTCACCGCCATATTGGCCACGTGACTTATGGAATTGGCAGAGGATGAGTCTACCAGGATGCCAATTTGTTTTTATGTCCTCACCAGTTTTATTATGAGGGTCTCGCGATCTTCTTCTTTTCGTTAGCCTTCATTTTATTATGAGGGTCTTGCGACCTGTTACTTTTCGTTCAGCGCCATATTGGCAGGGGCTGAGTATACCCGGCCGCCATTTTGTTTTTGATTGCCGCCATTGCATAAGAGGGTCTCGCGTCCTTTTTCTTTTCGTTCACCGCCATATTGGCAGGGGCTGAGTCTACCCGGACGCCATTTTGTTTTTATGTCGTCACAAATTTTATTATGAGGGTCTCGCGTCCTTTTTCTTTTCGTCGCAGCCATATTGATCACGTGACTTGTGGAATTGGCAGAGGCTGAGTGTACCCAGGAGCCATTTTCTTTATTGATCGCCATCATTTTATTATGAGGGTCTCGCGACCTTTTTCTTTTCGTTCACCGCCATATTGGTATGGGCTGAGTCTACCCGGGCGCCATTTTGTTTTTATGTCGTCACCATTTTTATTATGAGGGTCTCGCGTCCTTTTTCTTTTCGTCGCAGCCATATTGATTACGTGACTTATGGCATTGCCAGAGGCTGAGTGTACCCGGCCGCCATTTTCATTTTTGATCGTCACCATATTATTATGAGGATCTCGCGATCCTCTTCTTTTCGTTCACCACTATATTGGCCACGTGACTTATGGAATTGCCAGAGGATGAGTGTACCCGGCCGCCATTTTCTTTTTTGATCACCATCATTTTATTATGAGGGTCTCGCGATCTTCTTCTTTTCGTTAGCCTTCATTTTATTATGAGGGTCTTGCGATCTTATACTTTTCGTTTGCCGCCATTTTATTGCGAGTCTTGCGAACATAACAAAGTCGGACCTTGACCTGCTAAGCCCTTAAAAATAAAAAATGAGAAGTAAGCCTTCTTAATACCCCTCATTGTTTAATCATTCCGACTTTGGACCCTAATCCCCTCTAGATTTGTTACTATGTGGGACTTTTTAATCTCTCTTATATTTGAATACTTTTAACATTGAACTATAATATCCTCTATTTTAGGTTCCTCAGCGGATATCAACAAAGCATCATTTAATTCCCTAAGGATTGAATTTTGAACAGGCAATACCTAAAACATAACAAAGATATTGGACTCGGCGCCATTTTGTTTTTTATCGCCACCATT
>NW_027109321.1:589136-589962 GCF_000696795.3 Halyomorpha halys
TATTCAAATTATTTTATTATGTTTGATAAAATAAATTTTTTGTATTGTATTTAGTCCCCATAAATACAAGACAGGAAGATAATATACATATCTTGTTCCCTAATGCGTTATGTAGATTATCATACTTTATTACTGCTATTAATTTTACAATAATTTTTCTTTTAATTAAATTTTGATCCAATAAGTTTATTTAATCTCTAAATTCATATTTTTTATTATTGAATAACAAAATTCAATTTTATTATTATTAATTAGAAGTTTAGTTATAAATATATTATCAATATTTTTGACTATATTATAAAAATGTTACTGACAATGTTTCTTTTTACTATCTGCTAAGTGAGAGAAACACTTTATCGAAAATGTGCTGTCCCACTGTAGTACAAGAGCCCAAGAAGAGAAAAAAGGCAGTTATCGCACCCCAATTTTTGATTACTTTAATGAAAACTATGTATAATTACTAGTCTAAATTGATGAGTCTGTCAAGTATAGGTAGGGGGAATAAAAATGGTGGCTGTTTCAAAACGTTAAAAAAAATAATTTTTCATTCAGAGCTCTACATCTTATAAAGTAGCAACAACACAAGAAAACCTAACAGAATGTCATTTAAAGAAGAGTAAATTTGCTAAAATATGAGCCCTAGTAGAGTTATTTACATCAAATAGTTCTCGAGGTATAGCTTTTTAAAAAGCAATATTTCATGAAAATGTTGTATGGAACGTACTAAGATATCAGTAGTTAGTTAATTTATTTTGGGAAATCTACATCTCAAAAACTATTCCACGTACAGATGTCTATTAGTTCTCAAATTAAAGCTAGTTTAATG
>NW_027109321.1:595243-598766 GCF_000696795.3 Halyomorpha halys
CCTCCGCCATTTCGTTTTTTCCCTACGACTTAAGAGACTAAGGATTTAGGAAGCGATTGAGTGTGCCCGACCGTCATTATGTTTTTGGTCGTAATTTTGTTTACCCCCACCACTTATCAAATGATCTGATAACCACTTTTTATACAATAACCTTCCTTCGCCATTTTTAGTTTCAAAAACCACTTCTGACAGGCCGTAGAAATCGTGATCGTTAGAACAAATCTTATGTTACTCAAATGGATGTTCAAAAACATCGATGTATTTTGGGTATTGTAACCAACGATATTTTAAAAACATCTATGTTTTTTGTAGTCTATGTCGAATTCTTTGTTTAAAAAACCACTTCTTCCAGGTCGTAAAATGCGTGATCGTTGGAACAGACCTTATGTATCTGAAATAGTTGTTCAAAAACATCGATGTTTTTTTTATCGATGTCGCATCTCTACCTCCGACTGTTACATACGGGGTTCGGTGCGGCCACAGCAATGTATAGGGCGGTTTTGGCATATAATAATACTATCCACAGGGTTTACACCGGTGAAAGTTGTATTCGGTCATCCAATGTATTATTGCTATCATTCATAAGCATAGGCAGTTAACTGATATTTCGCGGCGGATCCACTCCAATCTTCTCAAGGAGAAGCTTTCTAGGGCTAACTACATCCACTTAGCAGCTCCCGACAGGGCTCATAAATCTCATTGGGTATGACAGTATACTGTCAACCACCTTCCAGTCGCCTTTAAGGGGATCATCGATACGAAGGGCCGTTTAAAGTGGTAGCGTTAAGAGAACACAATATAGTCTCTATTCAAGAACTAACAGGCGCTCAGAAGGTGAGACACACGCAAATTCGGAACCTACGCATTCCTCTGGATCCAGGCGTACCTACAGTGTAAAATACATATGTTCATTCTAATAAGCTCTATTTTTTATTAGTCATAAGTTAAGTTAGAGTCAATTACAGTATAAGTTGTGAATTTTTGTTGTTTTTTTGTTTCTTAGCGTTACGGAATTGTTCTCAATATTACACGTATATGAACTGTTGTTTATTACATTATAAGTGATAGTATATCATGTTATTCTTGTGCACTCAAAGTTAACTTTGTGAACTGGGATGGGGGTGATAAGTGAGGGATCTAACTAAATAGTATAAATAAACACTGTAGTACTATATAAACCCCAGTAGAATGTAAATAAAGTCAGTATTATCCAAACAGCCAAGGTGTTCACTTCGTTCCCTAATACCTCTCATTTTTTTGGCCCTTCCTTTACCGAGTATCTTAACTTTTATATTTATATATTTTATAAAACAAATTTGATTGGAAGGAAATATTCAGACCCAAGTACACCAACAACTTGGTGTTGTCTTATAAAATAATAGAAAGACAGTTGACAATGGAAAATAAATTGCCAAAACTTTTTGGAAAAATAAATTTATTTAAATTGAGATGCAGATAGTTGACCGTAGATTAATGCTTGAAGAAGTTTGTCGGGGGGTGCGGTCAGCAAAGAACAACATAAATAAACAATACCATATTAATAACAAAACCATAATTTATTTAATATTATTTTTGTTGATCACAGTTCATTTAAATATATAATGGCACTTGAGCACATGGAACAAAAACTTCACTACATGAAAATATATCACAAGTAATAATGATTGAATCAATAATACATCTGGATCCTCAAAATTAACAGTTATATATAATCTCTCTTACTTTATATGGTCATATTAAGAACCATCTGTGAAGTGGATGGTTCATTGGTAACTGGTTCAGTCTTCAACATAACTTCTCCAGATTTAGTTTCGTTCAAAAATATCTCTTCAAGCTTTGGTAAAATCTATGAAAAATAACAGAAAAATAAACCAATTTATAATTTACTAACCTAGTAAATTATGTTTCAAGCATGTATTCAAGTAGTAAGATACTTGACTGCAATTTGATATATTATTTTTTAAACCAGTATTTCTAATATCTAGAAACTAAAATCAGATCATGTTATCATATCATGTCATCATATCATAACATCATGACATGATATTTATAGTGAAGAAAACTAATGCAAGATTATTATATGAATGTATGTAATTAATTAATTAATAGTCCAATCCCTGTTTCATAATGCAAGCTAATACAAGTAAGTGTACTGGTAATACAAGTATAGAAATAACGTGGTAATTACACTAATACTTATTTTTCATAATAGGGAGGACTATTAGTGATATTACAGGAGTTAAAAAGTACTAAAGTACAAGTTACTATTGTACAAGTCAGTGTAATTGTAATAAGTTAAATCGACAAGACTAATACTATTAGTTTTTATACTTTAATATGAAACAGGGCCTAGGTGACAAAACAAGAAAGGTACACAACAAACTAGCAAAATAAACAACCTTTCACTCCACTCTGCAGGGCTTTGTCATAGCTAAATTAGAATAAGATAGAAATATTGTTTAATATGATAAGAATATAGAAAGTTTTAGAAAATACTAGCTGACCCGGCAATGCTTCGCTATTGCTATATTTTAGGATGTATATAAATTTAATAAACTGATTGATAGTTTATTATAAATTTATGTATTTAGTTAAATTAAACATACACATATACTTTATTATTATGATTTGGTGATATAAATGAAAGAAAGGTTGAAATAAATGGCATATCAGTTTGTATCAGAGGTATAAGCTGGAAATTTGAGGCTTATATTTAAAGAATATAATTGATAGTTTCTTAAGGTTCATTATATTTTTTAGTTAAAATTAAATATTTTGAAATACTTACATAAATTAACCAATACATGCTATAAAGTTGCAATCATAATTTTTTTACAAAAATATTAATAGCTTCAACATTACTCAAACCATCTACGCCATACTTTGCAGTGGTTTAAGTAAAGATAATAATAATAATAATAACTAACATTAAGATTTAGTAACATATATAGTTTTGAAACAAAAACTCTCACTGTGCTTTAATATTAGTACTACATACAAACACCTGAGATTGATTGGCATAATAAAATTGGTAAAATATTTTTGAGAGTCAAAAAAAGTCCACTAATTCATTTTATTAATGAATTTTATATTATATTAAACTCTAAATTTTCTTCAAAATATTTTTTTTCGGGGATTTCATTATCTTCAAATATTCCCATGGCGAAATGGAACATTTTGAAAAAAAATGCACGTAAACAGACCGAATGACATATGGAAGTGTGGTAAACGATTTTTTAGTAGTGAAAATTAGTATTTAATAAAATAATAATAAATAAGCTCCAAGTAAATCGGTCCAGTAATTCATAAGATCATTGTGGACAAATTTACAAAAATATGTAAAAAATATATAAAGATGTGAATCGGTGAAGAAATAACAAAGTCTATCGAGGACAAAGATTCGACAGCTCTCTTTTATACATAGAGAGAAGAGAAGATGCTGTGATAAGACGGTAGCCATAGTTAATATCACGACGATTTGGTCACAGCCAGGCGTGAAGAATGAACAGATCTGTAGAACCTT
>NW_027109322.1:0-2291 GCF_000696795.3 Halyomorpha halys
ACCGCAACCCTGACCATCTTCTTATATATCAATTTTTACGGTCAACTATATATACATATATACAAGAATTTTAATGTTCGCGTCCTTGGTTTTAGATTTCCATGGTTTTTCTTCTTAGTCAGGTATTATCTTCTTTGTAATATTTTTCTCCCAAAAATGAGTATTATTGCATGTTGCTTGTGAATGTTATTTATTTTTATATGTCTACAGCGGCTGCCTCCTTTCAAAATCATTAGATTGCTCATTCATCTTTTTTTTTTTAATAAAAATTGACTTAATTAATTAATTAATGTTTAACTTTCATTATTGAATATATTATGATTATCTTATTATGTCAATATTTCAGTTTATTTGTCCTGAATTTATTAAAAAAAATTAGTATTATTTATAAATTAAATTATATTTATTTCTTAGTAAATTTATTGTCTTAATATGAGATGTATGGCAGATTTAGGATCCAAAAGAACTGTTTGAGTTTTATTACATTCATTATTGAATATATTATGATTATCTTATTATGTCAATATTTCAGTTTATTTGTCCTGAATTTATTAAAAAAAATTAGTATTATTTATAAATTAAATTATATTTATTTCTTAGTAAATTTATTGTTGTAATATGAGAGTTAGGTAGATTTCAGGATCTAAAGGAACTATTTAAGTATTATTGCATGTTTTTTTTACTATTATTATTTTTTATTTCCTTTGTGAACAGAGTTTTTGCAGGTTGCATGTGCATGCATGTGCATGTTATTTATTTTTATCTGTCAACAGTGGCTGCCTCCTTTCAAAAATCATTACATTTGTCATTTATCTTTTTTTCCAAAGCTTTAGTTGAAAGATTTTTATAGGCTAAATAGAGTTAAATTAAAAAAAATATGTAAAAATTTCAATAGAAAGTGAATTCAGTTTATTTTTTTTTGTCAGTTAGAATTTCATTAAAAAATTCAATTAATTTCTTATATATAACAAAAATTTAATTAATTAATCTTTACCTTTATTACTGAATATATTGTGATAATTTTTTTATGTTAAAATTTTATTTATTTGTCATGAATTATTTAGAAAAAAATAGAATTAATTATAAATTAAATTATATTTATTCCTTAATAAATTTATTGTTTTAATATGAGATGTATGGCAGATTTAGGATCCAAAAGAACTGTTTGAGTTTTATTACATGCTTTATTATTATTATTTTCATGACATGTATTCATTAGTACATTAATATATTTTATAAATTACTCGGTAATTAAACAAAAATAGCACTAGCCAATTTAAAATTCTTACTTTTATTATTGAAGTATTTAGTTTTAGAAAAAGGGGGAGGTTTATGGTCTGTTATATTTAGTTTTTTAAAAATTATTATTCTGAAAACTCCTTAATAGTTATAGACCATTTGAAGGTGTATTCAGGACTTCTTGATTCCATTTTCTTCTTATAATTTATTTGACGAGTTTTTTAATCACTATCGACTGTAGCATAGTTTCTTTTTGTAATAACATAAAATGTCTATGGGAAGGTTGTTGTACTAAGTTATTCATTAACCCTTTTAGGTCACTGGTACACGTGTTGTACCAGAACGAAATACGTCAATTACAATTTTTCAAATTGTTTTATTGGGATCTAATATATGGTAGAAAGGCTATAAAAATACCTTTAGGTCTCTCTCCCCACCGAGGTAGTAGATGTAGAAAAGTTGGTACCTTACCAGTACTGGAGACCATATAACGTTCATCTTTTTTATTCCTGAAACCAGGTTACTCGACCTTGTTGCCGTTACAGCATTAAAAAAGCCTAATTATTAAATCATTTTAATTCATTCACTTTATTAAACAAAATCTGATTACATCGGAAAGGGGGGGCATCAGAAAATGAGACCCCTGACCCCGACTTTATATAAATCCAAAAAAACAACGGCAAAAATCGGATTACTTAAATCCGACAAAATCCATGAATATTATTCTATGTTTTTTTTTCTGATTAGATATGTTGGCAAGATAATATTTCACTATCATCTGAAAAAATGACATTAATCAGACTATATATCAATATTTCAATATGTTTTTTGTTTGTTCCTATTGCAAATTTCTCAAATATATTATCCAATAATAAAAATTAATCTGTACTGCCTCAACATGAAGGGTTGTAATTTTCTTTTAACTTTAATTTTTTTTCCTAGGAAAAATTCTGGAGATTTGTAATTCTCAATTGAGAATTAAGGATGAAAAAATGCGGTTCCTCCAACAATGTTCTTCAATATATAATTTATTTTTTATTTTATTAATAAAT
>NW_027109322.1:7029-8611 GCF_000696795.3 Halyomorpha halys
TATCTGGAATAGGCAACTCCTCTGTTGTGGGACCGTAGGCTTGTTTTAATAATGATATCTGGAATAGGCAACTCTTCTGTTGTTGTGGTTGTGGGACCTTAGGCTTGTTTTATAATGGTATCTGGAATAGGGAACTCGGTTGTGGTGGTTGTGGAACCTTGGGCATGGCACCTGCACAGTGTGAAGGAGTTGGGTGAGAGTGGGTTAATACTAAAGACATTACTTTAAAGTTATCATTTTCTTGGAACTGTATCATGTGATATAGGAGTTGGTAATAGGTTAATTAAACAAAAAATAAAAAATATGGGCTTTATTACAATGTCGTTTATGATCCTGAATACTTTATCATTGTAATAATAAACATTATTCAGTCACAAAGGCACATATTTTGTAAAAAATATATAGCAATTTAACATGTTAAAAATTTTTACAACCAACAAGTTTTACTTTAAAACAATTATTAATATTAAATAAATGGTATTTTTAAACACACATTTGTGAATTTATTAAATGCCTAATTTATATTACAGTTACATACAGAAAATACTTTGACATTAACCTAACCTAACTGATTGCTAAAGTATGTTCCTCCCCTTGTAACGAGATTATAGGGGACAGCCCACCTCGATAGTCCATCATTGGAAAGAAAATACACTTTTTAGGGTAGAGGTAACTAATTATGTACTCTAACTTAATAAATTCTTAAACAACTGGTTTGTACCCTCAATCTAAATTTATGTTTTCAAATACTTTTTCTTTTTTGGATGATATTTACAAACAGGAATAGCATTATATTATTATCTAGGCACTACTAAAAGGTTTCTAGTTGAGTCCTATCCAACACCAGTTGGCTTCTCGTATTTCTTAATTTAACAATACAAACTAAAAGTCAAAAATTGGTAACAACAATGTTAATAAGAAGACAAAAGCGATATGTGGATGGAACGGACTGAATAAATATCAAGTTTTTCAAGATCACAGATACAGTTGTAGGTATGAAATGGATATCAGAGAGCGTTCGTGATGGCGTCATTGTATTTGGTGATGACGTAGATAATGGAGGTTCCGGTGATGATGCCGATGTTCTGGAGGAGGAAGAAGATGGTGGCTTCGCCCTTGCTCTTTCGCAGCCTCTCCTTCACGGTTCCTTTCAGTTCCGGAATCTGTAAGCATTATTTCTTATCAGAGTTGGGCATTAACTCGCTAATATTTAGTTAAGTAAGGACAGATAGCTAAATAGCTGTCTGAATTAGTTCCGCTAAAAAAGTGGAACTAATTTAGTTTTTGATTGTTAGCTACCGATGTTACAAACTAAATTAGTTGTTAATTTAAATGGACAACTAACAACTAATTTAGTTGTAAGATTTAGTACTGGCAGTCAATAACTAAATAAGTTTCATAATTATGAGAGATAGTTGACCGTGGATGATGAATGAGAAGATGGTTGGGGGTGCGGTCAATGAAAAACACAAATAAGTACGATTAACTTATTTTAATGTGCCAACGTTTCGGCTAGAGTTTCTAGCATTCTTCAGGGCTAAAAACAAAACAAGATATCAACCACAGTAAGTATAGAAAAATA
>NW_027109322.1:12644-14516 GCF_000696795.3 Halyomorpha halys
AATGCTTACCAGATGAGAGAGGGATATGTAGAGGAAGAGACCTCCAGCGAAGGCGAAGACCAAGTGCGCTCCTTCTAGCTGGCCCAGAAGGATCCCTAGAAAGAGGCCGATGAAGGCCGTGCATGCCGACAAGAAGTTGTACAAGAGGGCCTTCTTCAGCGGCAATCCGGACTGCAGCAAGATAGCGAAATCTCCTTAAATGGAAGACAATCATTACAAAGTAGTTCAACTATCTTAACATCATAACTCTACAAAAGTATTTCCTGTTTACATTTTAATTAGTTTTTTTTCTTCTATCATAAACTTTCTAGATCGAAATCTTAAAATCAATCAATAAATCTAGCTTATAAATTAGTAACAATAATGACAATTAATTACAATAAAGTTTTGGTTTGGAACTGAGAAAGTATGCTTTCATTTCATGATTATTGTTCACTAATTGATTCGTCTCTTTTCGAAAAATATGAAAAAATATTACTCATTCTATTAAGCTATATAATATTTAAGAAAAATTATAAAATTATACACTTAATGTCGATCGGGGTAATATAGGTCAGAAGATCGTTTTTTAGAAAAATGCAAATCATATTCGTTTTTAGTGTTGCCTCAAACTGAAAAACAATTCCTACTTGGATTTTAAAATTTAATTTTTCGATTTTCTCTTTTATCTTTATTTTTCTATCGAGGTGCTAAAAACGAATATCAACTTTGTTTCACTCCTAAAAAATCTTTTAGCTCACTCTGATAGGTCAGTCTTTCGAATTGTTTCAACATAGTACTAATATTGAAGCTCAGAGATGGTTATTATTTAAAAACTATTCATATTTCATGTAGTATTTATATGACAATTTGATAGATAATCAAATTTCCTTAAATAATAAGAAACAAGTACATAACACCTAAATGGGACCTGTACAGACGATGATACAGCCAAGTAGTTATTATTAATTACTTTGCCATAGTTTCAGTCTTATCACTTTATCTGTGTACATATATATAAAAGGGAATGGTCGAATCTTTTATCACAAAGATGCTGAAAACAAATGTCATCGCATATATTGGTTCAATTTATATTCCCAAATGACAATAATAAAGTATACCTATATGTTTAATTTAACTAAATAAAATAATATAAATCAAACTATCAATTGTGTTCATTAAATCCTTATACATCCTTAAATATAGCAATAGAGAAGCATTGCAGGGTCAGCTAGCATTTAATACATTTGGAAATTTAAAGTTAAATTAATTTCCCACCTTGTCACAAATAAAATCATCCATAAAGACTTTAATGTTCCATATGTAACCGATCTAATTATCAATCCTTCAATTATGAACTCCCTAACCATCAAAACTATATGTTTCTATATTTGCTTCTTCTATTCTTGACAATCCTCCGAGGCCCCTAGAAAGCAGATGGCCTCGAGTCCTAGTGTAGAAATATGATTAGAGTGTTATTAATGGGTCTACATCCCTGTACACACCATTCTTATATAACATCAAATTTACGGAATTGTTATGTAAATATAATTGTAAATTGCAATAAATAAATTAAAAGACTTAATTTAGCCTAATAATAATGTACATAGATACATATTAGATGTACATAGGCAATTTCAAATAATAATTCATCTGAAAATCCGGTGAATCGGCAAAACCCTGATGTGTTACCGTTTATGTATCTGTACTAAAAAATCCAGGAATAATTTTAATTTAATACTTAAAATATGCAAATCTCAATCTTTATAAAGTTTTTTCTTGATTTTATAAAATACAATCGAGAATAAAATGAGTATCATATAATAAAAACAGTATAATATATTTATATATTAATACCAATAGCCTATCCTTCTTCCTGAAAACCTTTGTCAT
>NW_027109322.1:14566-16227 GCF_000696795.3 Halyomorpha halys
TATTCTGTTTATATTTTTTTTTATTTTTCTATACTTACTGTGGTTGATATCTTGTTTTGTTTTTAGCCCTGAAGAAGGCTGGAAACTCTAGCCGAAACGTTGGCACATTAAAATAAGTTAATCGTACTTATTTGTGTTTTTCATTGACCGCACCCCCAACCATCTTCTCCTCATAAATAAGTTTCAATTTTTTTGGTGAACTAATTCTTTAACCCTATTAGTAGTTACCCTATCATTGGATACCTTCATAAGATTTCGGAGGCACCTAAATGAAAAAAATCGATTTTAGGACTACGCGACCGCGTTCGATTAATTTTAACTTTTCGGATTTTTAACATATTGAGGTCCCTATATATGTTTTTATAAGTGCTGAAAATCGATTTTATGATCGAATTATTTTTTATTTTCGGATTTTTAACATATTGGGTTCCCTTAGTATCTTTACAGGTATGTTGAAAATAATAATGAAATCGATCTCATGTTCGCGTGCTTGCGAATCGCTATATTTTAGCTTTTCTGATTTTTAATATATTTATTTAACATATAGGGACCAAAATACGTTAGAAATTCGAAAAGTTAAAATAAAAAGAAACGCAAGTGTGCTATCATAAAATCGAATTTTTTTTTTTGGTTCTAAGCACCTCTGAAAACGTATTAGGGAACCCATATATGTTGGAAATCCAAAAAGTTAAAATAAGTCAATACCCAATCGCGCGATCATAGAATTGATTTTATTTTCAGTTTTCGTACCTCTGAATATATTGGACCCCAATATATTAGAAATTCGAAAAGTAAAAAAAAAAATCGATGGGCAAACGCGCGATCATAAAATAAAGAAATCATAAACATGGCCATATGTCAGGAATAAGAAAAGTTAAAATAAGATCTGTACTTAAAATTTTTTAAGATGAAAAATGTTATTTAGAAAATATTCATATTTCATATAGGCTGTGACTATTGTTCGAATAAAGAATGCATAAGGTAACTTATCTTCATTGAGAAGTGTAACCTCTAAGCCTTTTATAAATCCAGGTGTGAATGCTTAAAAAGTATGTGCAGGCGATCCTCCATTGGGGCACACTTGTAGGCGGTATGAAAGCTTTCTCGCCCTAATATGTCTCTCAATTTTTAACTGATTGTAAACATGGACGGAATCTAATAACATCGATCGTCTTAACTTAATACCAACCTTCAAAATCAAAAAACATTTCATCAAAATTAGATTGACAGTTAGAAAAAAGATTAAAAATTCTTCTACAGACAGAAACGGCAACTATTTGCTTAAAGGTGTAATACTAGTGAAAAGATTCGATTCTGGTGTCGTAATATATTAAAATTACTTTCGAATGAAGGAAAGTTGAGTATTTGTAAAACATTCCTACACTGCATTAAAAGATTGTAACTGAAAAATTAGCATTAAACTACATTTTACGCGATAGCAATCCAATCATGATAAGCGTTTTTTTTTATTAGTTTATTTATGAGATATGTATAAGAATTGCTTACCAGATGAGCAAGGATTTCATAGAGCAATAGTAGATACCTCCTAGAGGAAAAATCTAAATGGATTTCTTTCCTGATAAGCGAGGAGGAATCTAAATGGATTTCTTTCCCGATAAGCAAGGAAGAGGAGATAACTATAAGAATGCTTACCAGATGAG
>NW_027109322.1:20732-21836 GCF_000696795.3 Halyomorpha halys
AATAGCCTATCCTTCTTCCTGAAAACCTTTGTCATGAGTTGGTAACAATAGCCTATCCTTCTTCCTGAAACTTTAAGTTTACAGATTGATATTGATCTTCAACTATGGTAACATATCCGATTATCTTTTAGTTTTCTTTTTTTTTTAATCATAACTTATTCTACAATTCATGGGGCACTGGATCATGACTCAAATGACTCACCCAGCTCGTGGGGGAACTCCTCGCAGGCAATCGCGACGCTAAGGCCTACCCCGGTCCCCAAGGACTGAGAGTAGCCGGCCCCGATGGACATCCCGTCTATGAAGTTGTGGAGCCCGTCTCCGAGGATGATCATCCATGCCACTGCTCCTATCTTCTTCTCTGACTTGATCCCCTGCAATATGATATACCCTATAAATAGATATTTAATCCCAAGGGAGAGTTTTTTAGTTCTGTAAACAATAAGAAGTCTGTACTGTTATTATTGTCACTTTAATTTCTTAATTTTAGTTTGCCACATGGTACATATCATAAATATTTGATCGTCTGCATCAAGTTATTCATGACAGGCATACTTGATCATCTGGTACATTTTACATATCTTGCATACATCATTGATCTTGCAGCATATATGTATCATGCATTAGCGCTAGGATTTTCAAGTAATTACAAATACCGAAGAAGCACACATATATGTAATAATTGAAAAGAATGTATGACTGTAGCGAAAGATTCCACTCGTTGACATATTCTCTACCATTCTGTTTACTATTAATAATTTCAGTCTCTAAAGATTGAAGAGGCTGGATTTGTTTTTCAGAAATATCTCGATTCCGCCTGAATCCACTTTCCGACTTCGGGGAAGTCTTTCATTTTGCCAATAACTTCAATACTAAGGCTACATTTTTAATTCAAGCTGCAGGTTAATGATTTAGCTGAAGACTTGTTTGCCGATAGGGATGGTTTGGTTAGGGATGGTTTGGTCTGGGATGGTTCATGGTAAGAGGCCTGACAACTTGCCCTTAGAGCGGATGGCAATAATTTACTTGATCGTTGGAGGATCTTGGCATAGACAAAATATAAAATATAAGCAGGTATAGAGATGGTTCATGGTTAGAGGCCTG
>NW_027109322.1:23086-34398 GCF_000696795.3 Halyomorpha halys
TAGAGTGGATGGCAATAATTTACTTGATCATTGGAGGCTCTTGGCATAGACAAAATATAAAATATAAGCAGGTATAAAGATGGTTCATGGTTTGAGGCCTGAAAACTTGCCCTTAGAGTGGATGGCAATAACTTACTTGATCATGTACTGCTTGGTGCTCGGCCTCTTTGAGCTGCATCGTCTCTTCTACCGCTCCGTTCGACTTCAGGCTCACTTTCCCCTTCAAACAACAGCAAATTGATTAGAATATTTAAAACGAACTGAAATTTTAATAAATAAAATCTAACCAAACTTGTTTAAAGACATCCCCCTTTTTCTAATTCTTTTGTATTTATTAGTTTATACTATTTGCCATAAGGCTCTAATCAATACATAGTACATTTTAAGGCCCAAATGCCTGTTGCATGGTTCATTGAGGTCATTTGAATTTGTTCTTCTTTTTGTTATATCGGTAGCTTGCTATATATTGGACCCATGAGCCAGACCTTATCCGTGTCGAGGGGAAGCATACCCATGCTCTTCTTTTTGTTATATCGATGACCTTATTTCACAATGCTGCTAATTATATTTCCACTAACTTTAGGAAAAATGCAATTCAAAATACAAATTTAATATTTAAAGGTATTGGATATCCTAAAATAAATGTAGCTGTAAACAAGAATAGCCATATGGCTCTAAACAGACATATAACTACAAATAGGCATATAGTTCCAAATAGGTATATGGCTCTAAATAGGCATACAGTATCAAAGAGGTATATGGATCTACACAGGTATATGGTTCCATGTAGGTATATAATTTCAAATAGAATTAAATTTAAAAGCTACCATTATTCGGCCACCCTAATGCTGTCTTCCTGAATTACAGAATGAATGCAATTGGAAACTTTAGCTTTTCATTAAAATCAGCATTATAAATTAGATATATGGGGCTCCAAACAGATACCATGGCTCTAAATTGGCATATGGTTTTAATAGACATATAGCTCCAATTAAGTATATGGTACTAAACATGTATATGGCTCATTTTCATCTTTGCCAACTGCACTCGGTCAAGTAGTGATGTGAACTTAAAGCTTCACCCAATGGCATCTTACTCTTCCAACTGGATGATGCAGCAATCTCGAAGCACCTCAAGTTTATCTGGAAACAAGAGAATCACTGTTCTGATGACCACAAGCACCCACGCCATATATATCCCGATGAAATATATGGAAGGAAATATATCCGGTGCCCAGCATACTTCGATGCGGCCCTATTAGTATTCGCCTTCTGCACCTTGGGCCTCCCTGTAACATTATTCATTTGCCGAAGAGCTTGGCCTTTTTATGGTGGGCGGCAGTAGTTCGTACTCCTCGGGCTAGATAGTCAAGCGTCACTTCCCAAGTGACAGATTGCCAACAGGTAAATAGGTCTATAGCTCCAAATAGGAGTATGGCTCTAAACAGGTACATGACTCTAAATAGGTATATAGCTCTCAATAGGTATATGGTTCTAAACAGGTATATGGCTCTACATAGGTATTGTATGAAGTACGCCTTCAATTGAAGGCCAGTCGCACATTCACTTTTGATTAGCTGGCTGGATGTAGTGAACTGTATACAATGAAAATAAAACATGGTGAACTGAAAAGAAAATCTATTGAATAGCTTACAGGTGGGATAGGAGGTGGCCGAAACAAAACATTTATTGTTAGATTGTGATTTATTCATTTTGAATGATTGGTCTGAATCATCTGAATGATGAAAAACTGTAGATGTGCCTGTTGATGATGAAGTGGACGTTAATGATAAGGCTATATGTGGACTTACTCCATGATAAGGTTTTCACTCTGAATGCCTAGACTTCTCCCTCCCCTGCTGCTGGGAGCCACTCCATAATGTCTATACCATCATGAGTGAAATTTATAATAATAAGTGAACAAAGGAAAGATTGCTTCTGGGCAAATAAAATGGCTCTCTCATACCCAGGTTGCTTCTTCTCTCAGCTCTATAGCTCCAAATAGGTATATTGCTCTAAATAGATATATGGTTCCAAATAGTTATATAGGTATATATATTCCAAATAGTTCCAGATAGGTATGTGGCATTAAAAAAGTATATTGCTCTAAATAGGTATAATGCTTTAACAGCCATATGCTTGTAAGCGGGCATATAGTTCTAAATAGGTATATGTCCTTAAAAATGTATATGACTCTTAATAGATATAAAGTTCCAAATAGGTATATGTCCTTAAAAATGTATATGGCTCTTAATAGGTATAAAGTTCCAAATAGGTATATGGCCTTAAATAAGTATAAGGCTCCAAATAGGTATATGGCTCTTGTTTGGTCCTTGGGGCCGGATTGTTTGGTCCCATCCAGGCCGTTTCAAATTACATCGTTTAGATCGTTAACCTTTATTTTCATCCGTTGTTTTGATTTGTTGATCAAAAATTCCAAAATTTAAGTGATGATCGGGAATCTAAGTTTGTCGAATTGGAGGAACAGCAGAATGATTTGGCCGAGGAGATAATCTCGACCACCTCTTTGGACCGTAGTTTAATTACCGATCCGTGGCGAGGCCCTTATTTACGGCGCGTCTCTCGCGCATCCAGGCCAAATACGAACGCTTTGAAATCGCATTTTGGGAGACGCATCCTCGTGCGCAGAAATTAAATGCCCCAAAGGAGAAATTAAAAACCTTAAAAGAGGAGGTTAGAAATAACTATTATGAGGCCTTATCATTGAGAAATACCAGTACCGGAGGGGAACCGGTATGTTAGATTTCGACAAATCAGTGACGTACCGGACGGCGATGGAAGGTACATCACAACAACGGTTACCCACTATCAACATTCCATCATTTTCTGGGGATATCGCAGGATGGAGAGACTTTAAAGAAACTTTTCAGTCACTTATGCATAACAGGCATGACTTGGACGACGTTCAAAAGTTTCATTACCTGAAATCAGTATTAATGGGGTCCGCAATGCAAAATATATCGGCCATATCAATATCCCCAGTAGGTTACAAGCAAGCGTGGGAGTCGCTTACTAAAAAATACAATAGTGAAAAGATCCAAGCCACCTTCTACCTAACAAAACTTTTGAATTTTAAATCCTTAATGAAGGGTGATCTCTCCAATTTAGAAGCGTTCTCAGCTGTGGTAGTAAAGAGCTCCTAGCGCTTCTCAAGCTTGGTTTGAACGATCTTCCGGACTTTATATTAAGCACCTTGTGGCTCAGGTTTTTAGATGTAAAAACTAGAGAGGGTTTCAAGAGGGAATGCGGCTCAAAACCTAAACTTCCGACTTGGGAGGAGTTCGCGGATTTTATTCAACGGCAGGTGGTCAAATTAAAGTCGGAGGCCCTTCTTACGAGTACTGCTTCAGATATACAATATAAACATTACAATATAAAACTTGGTATAGTAAACGCTCTAGTCAGGTCTTGATGGCAATGAACTCGATTATATGTCCTGTGTTTAAGAACTCCCACCGCATTTACGATTGCCCAAGTTTTAATACGCTCACCCAACAACAATGTAGCGACAGGATTAGAAGGTGAAATCGTTGTGTTAATTGTTTGGCGTCGGGTCACTTCTCGAACCAGTGCAGGTCTAAGGCGTCTCGCTAACATCGGGGTAAACGACATCATTCACTTCTACATTTTTTTTCCTAGGGAATCACAAAAATCCGAGTCTCCTCACCCAAACGTTATTCCATCTCGTGCTCGTTTAGGGCCGATAACCACACAAGTCCCTGTTAGCAACTCGAACACCGCACCTGCTTCTGCTAACCTTTCGGCAGCC
The DNA here is from genome assembly GCF_000696795.3 of Halyomorpha halys. Classification (NCBI taxonomy): domain Eukaryota; kingdom Metazoa; phylum Arthropoda; class Insecta; order Hemiptera; family Pentatomidae; genus Halyomorpha; species Halyomorpha halys. Next base: position 26,876 of record NW_027109322.1, read on the forward strand.
ACCTCTAACGTATCGGATTCAAATCGCTCTCAGAATGCTATTCCATCTATGTCGGCTATGTCAGATGAATGTTTTACTCGGCACCGCATTGGCAACAATTTATGATCATCGGGGTCGTTTGCACCTTTGGCGAATCCTCATCAATAGTGGTTCCCAGTGTTCCTTTGTAACGCTGGAATGCGCTCTCAAGTTAAACTTGCCACTCACACGGAATAGACATCGATTGGGCTTCAATAGATTATTCCTAACGTATCATACGAAGCACCATGCGTCATAACTCGCCGACAAGTTTCTAAGCCCGAACTTTACATCATGGCTATCATGATCGATCAGATCTGCGAAGATATACCCACGAGCCATATTGAAAAGAGAAGAATTGTGAAATTTCGCGCCCTAGACCTGGTTGATCCATACTTTCAACAGTCGAGATCTGTCGATTTCCTTTTAGTAGCCCACATGTTTACCGACATCCTGCGCGTTAGAATTTAAAATCAGGGCAGGGATCACCTGGATCCCTCGAAACCATTATTGGTTGGATTCTAATGGGACCAATTAACGCTAACTCACCCGACGAAGGTCCATATCCTAGAACGATCCTTCATAGTACAATTAGTCCGTGCCCTCAATGCGACGACCTCTCTCGAGTACTCCGTGGGAAACGGAGCAAGTTGCGAGCGTTACTAAATCGGACCCTCTCGATGCTCAATAACGAAGATCATTTTTTACCCACTCAGGCGATGAAGCCGGTCGCTTCACAGTAAAACACCCGTTTAACGGTACTCCTCCCCTATTAAGTGATTTCAAATACCGAGCCCTCAACCGCTTCAAAAACTTGGAGAGGAAATTTGAAATATACTGTACTCTTCATCTTGAATAGTTTAAGGTCATTCAGGAATATTGCCATTAACGCTACATATCACGCGCCATCTCCTCTTCCTCAGCAGTAGCGAGTAATGGGTTTTTAAATGACCATTTGCTCACGGGTCTGAAATTACAGCGTGACATAAAGGATGTCATGTTCACCTTACGGAAGCCACACAACGCCATATCGGTAAATATCTGTCAGATGCATTTGCGAATAAGATTAAACCCGAGGATTGTGCATTTTTTTCTACAGATACCGAAATACCGATGCCTTGACAGAGTATAAGTTTGATAGGCTATTGTTTGGGTTGGCATGTTCCCTTTTTTTGGAAATTTGGGTCATTAAGCAACTCGTATTAGATAATGGTGAAAATTACCCGGAGGCCTCACGTGCATCACTGGAGCACATATACATTGATGACCTATTGACAGAAATGGACACGGTTCCAGAAGCCACTGCATTGAAGCGGTATTTAGTAGAGCTGCTAGGTAAGGGAGGCTTTGAATTAAAAAAATGGAGCAGTTTGATGTCGCATCACCGAAAAGTCTCGAAATCCCGGTTTCCCTTTCGAATATAGAAGACACCTTAGTTAAATTGTTAGGAATCCAATGGGAATCCAAGCACGACTTCCTGTTCTATAAGGTGCGGCCTGGAGATTACACGCCTACCAAGAGAGGTATTATGTCACCCATCGCTAGGATATATGTTCCGTTTGGATATTTAGCGCCTGAGATTTTTAAGGCACAGATAATTTTGCAAAAATTATGGGAAATGAATCTCGATAGGGATAATTCACTGCCCCGTGCTATCAAGGAAAAATGGGAAACGTTTTACGATAATTTGACGCATCTAGGCAACATCCATATTCCTTGTTGCATCTTTATGGAGCATCCATTGAGTGTTACGATCGTGGTTTTTGCAGATGCGTCCGAGTTGGGATTCGCTGTCGTTTATGTCCGTTTGGAGTTATCAGACGGATCTTGTCCATCCTATCTCGTATATGCGAAAACTTGGCTGGCACCCTTGAAGTATCTATCGGTCCCACGGCTTAAACTGTGTGGAGACGTGTTATTGGTAGATGCTATGAGTTCTCTCAAAGACACAATTTCGCAATGGAATGTGACATCCACCGTATTATGTTCCGATTCCTGAACGGTTTTATCATGGCTTCGTCTACTACATTCTAGCCTGAAGACATTTGTTGCCAATCGGGTCGCAAAGATTTTAGAATTATCCGGATTGTCTTCCTGGTATCACGTGAATCACGTCGTCGGAAAATAACGCAGCGGATGTGGCCTCACGTGGTATGTGTCCGTCTGAACTACCTATTTACAACGACTGATGGAAAAGACCAAATTGTATCTGTATTCCGAAACACAAATGGCCAATACAAAATGGATCTATCTCTTCTAATCCTTCGAAATTACCCGAAATTAATGATGCTAACACGATTACTATCGTACTAATACCGTTAGTCCAGGAGAAAGCGAACTGGACAAAATATTGGAAAGATTTTTATCATATGATCATATGATACCCTTATCAGGGTATTCACGTATGCGCCCCGGTTTAAGCATAATAATCTCCTTCCGCTAGTACTTGGCCACAGAAGGTTCTAAAATCAAGGACAAGTCTACTACCAGCCACTTTGGTGCAGCCTAGGTTTGAAGATCAAGTCGACTTTGAGAAGCACCACTCCATGACACAAGAAGGTAGAAGGTCAAAATTATCTGTATATAGTCAGCGTCAACGTGATTGTTTACTTGAATGTGATTGTCTACTTCATCTGGGCTTCCGGGCATGTTGGTATTACAGAAAATGAGATGGCCGACAGAGCTGCTAGAGAAGCGCTAGTCCTCCCAGGTAGAACCGCAGCAATCTTAACTGCAAAGGAACTTGCTCGACCTTTAAAGGAATGTATTAATAAAAGATGGCAGGCAATGTGGGATGAAAGTCCATCGAGTAAGTTGAAATCTAAAGAAAGATGTGAAGTCCTGGATTACATCAAGCCGAAGTAGAGCCGCGAAGAAGTAGTGATCACCCGACTCAGAATAGGACATACCAGATTGATACACATCCACCTCATAAGGTGAGAGGCCCTCCAAAATGTTCGAAATGTCATAGCGATCGGACCGTCAAACATATTTTTGATGAATGTAACCACTAAAAATCAACTCTGAACCAGTTAGGGATACCAACAAATGTTTCAATGGCGTTGAGAAACGACGAATTCGTAATAGAAAGAGTCATTAAATTCATCCAGCAGAATAACTTAATAATCAGCCATTAATTATTATAATTATTTATTCATCTTGCCTTATTTTTAAAATTAGAATAGTTACAATCTTCTTTCATCATCACTATCGTAACGATTATGTTTTATTTTATTATTATTCAATCATGTTTTATTTTCCAATTATACAGTCCACTAAAATCCAACCAGCCAACCAAAAGTGAATGTGTGCCTGGCGTTCAGTTGAAGACATACAACAAGTATATTGTTAAGGCTTCTATACATGCTAAGTATATAAGGCTTCAAATAGGTGTATGGATTTAAATAGGTAAAAGACTCTAAATAGGTATGAAGCTTTTAATAGGTATATGGCTTTAAATAGTGAAACATTTACTCTATCAAAATTTAAAGTAGGAATTCTTTTGAATAAAACAAAAGATTTAAATTCAAAGTGATTATAAGAATGACTTACTTTAGTTTTCTTGAAAGCGATTTTTGACAAGCCTTCAATGACGAACATTGACCAAAGGCTGAACCAGGCGAAGAGGGACGTGTGCAAGTAGTCATCTGATTGAGTTATCTCCTTCAGCGCGAACGCCTGCAAAGATTTATTAACATTTTATTAGTAAAATTTACCAGCTAAATGAGATTGTTTTTCGGATAACAATAAAACTCATCTGTAAATTGCAGGTACTACGAATACATTAAAAAATTGAGTGGTAATGAACACGGATGATAAGTGCTACCTTGGAGAGACTTTATTATGATATTTAAATAAAAATAGTTGCCGTGCGAGGAAGCAATCACCAAGAGAACTTATTCATTTCGAAATCGATATAAAAATAAAGATATATCGCCTGATCAGGAGTCCACCTGGCATAATGATTCATAAGTGTTTTGTTCGCATCTAAACGTTCTCACTCATCCGCAAGCTGCAGTTTCCGGATCCTTCATATTAACACCTTCCCTTTAATATAGAGCACTTTCCATTCCTTAAAGTTTACAATATTCCTATATAACAGTTTGTATTAGCTACAAAATAAACATTTACCAAGAACAGTGGGCTGTAGCGTTATATGTAACACTTAAACTTGATCACTCGCAGTTGCACTCTCTTTGCACTCCTAAAATTTCCTTTGGAGTAACCATTCCCATACATGCTTGCCCTCGTGGCTTTCATTAACTTCATGAGCTACTAATTCCACCTTATTAAGGATTAATAAGTAATTAAGGATTTCCAACCCAATATATATTTATTGTACTCGAAATATATAGATGTTATTCGCTAAAATATTCAGAAAACTATTACGTATTCCCTCTAGTGTGTCCAGGAAGAAATGACCATGTTTATTTTTATCCGGGGGGTCTCATACCATCATGTGCCGGGAGGCGCTGAGGAAGCTGTGTGGAAAAGAGAGAAAACTTCAGATGGATGTTTATAGGTTAATCACCCTGGGTGGGGCCTGTAGAGTAGAAGGAGAAGTGGATATGGATTTGAGTGGGTGGAGAATTGAAGACTATCAGACGACTGGCAGACGCAAAAACAAGGTATAGTGCGCTTGAGAGAGAGCTATTAGGAATCGTCTGGGCTGTCGAACACTTTCTTCCCTACGTCTTTGGGAGGAAATTTCGGTTACATACTGACCATAGACCCCTTCAATGGGTTGGGAAGTTGAAGGAGTCCTTGGCTAGGGTGACACGTTGGAAGGAACTTAGTCAACAGAACATTCACATTAACAGTCAATACAACATCGACATTCAATACAACCAGGAAAGGAAAATGTCATAGTCGATTGGCTTTAACTATCAATGATATTGTTGAAGAGCAGCCGCACACGTCGGTAGATGGACAGTTTGTGCGAGAATGGAAGTCGGGAGAGAATGAGACGCAGGGCACACATGAATCTGAACAAGAAACACAATCCAGGTATGAAAGTTCGACCGAGAGAAGACCGACAGAGAAGGAGGAGATCGAGGAAATCATCAATAACAACCACCAGGTCATTTGGAAGACCAGGACGTCGGATCTAATGAAGATGGACTTCGTCAAATACGGACCTCGATCACCACTATTTAGTCGACACCCGGAGTCAGAAAGACCAGATTAACTGGTGCCGAAACCCGGGAACTTTGTTTTGTTCTCTCTGTCTCTCCATTTCTTTTCTTCTTTATCTGCCTATATTCAAGTAGATGACTGGACAAGGAGTAGTCGCATCGGCACTCTTAAATCTTGAGGAGTTAGGTTTAGATAACCAAGAAACCCAATACAGGAAATGGTGACCGAGGACGTAGCCGCAGCACTTCCACCTCTACCAGCGACCACCATGCCGGAAGCGCACGCTAATGCGCTCGCGTGGATTAGAGTACGGACGGCTACTACACAGGACTTGAGGAAAGCGGTATCAGATATAGAAAATTCACTGGGGAAGCCGGGGAATTAAACCACTTCCTTAAGGGCTGTGATCTCGTCATGGGAAGAATAAAAGCAAAAAAATCAGTAGATCTTCTGGACAGTGGGAACGCCGATGAACTGAAGGCTGCAGTGGTCTGTCGGGTGAAGAGATGCATCCTTAACCAGATCCAAGCGGATGATGGGACATCATGGAGCACGAGAGGCTGAAGAAGGCATTTGGAGGGGGGTGCTGGATCCCGGAAGAGGACATCTTTCGAATGTTCCGAGAGAGGAAGAGACTGGGGCAGTCAAGTGGACAGTATGCCGCCGAACTGCTCTCACGATATAACCAAATTACGGACCAGTTCAGCGAAATGATGGAAACGGACCAGGTGTAAGGCCGTATGATGTTCCTGGCTACCATACTAAAAGTTCAGTTATCCAAGGAGGTTGGAAAGAGGGAAGGAGCACTCCAGGATCGCTCGATTCGTACAGTAGGCCCAGGAACTGATCGATGAAAGTGCCCGGGGAAGGGAACCTCACATGGAAACTGACGATCAAGACTGGATGAGGGTCCAATACAGCCGTCCCAGAAATCACCAGAACCCGTGGAGAAGAAGAGAACGGCAGGAGTTTACGAGAGAAAGACTGAGAAAACAAGAGAAAAGAATAGCCCCAGAAAGATCAAGGGGAAACGGGCGGTGGGAGGACCGTTTGTGCCATGGGTGTGGCAAAGTGAGTGTGGTTCGAGTGTGGGAGTGAGGGACACATCGCTAAACTGTGCCCCTATATATATAGAAGAGGCGATGAGCATAGATACGAGCCTATGGAGATAAACGCTCAGCAGGTGCAAAAGAGAAGCAACAGACGGAGCACAGAAGGATCTTAAAGTGAGTCTACGGAGGTCTCTGATGTATCGGAAATGGAGGGGGAAACCGAAGAACCAGGGAGCGGAGAAGGGTATAAAATCAGAAGGAGCAGCGCACAGCGAGCGACTAGAAGACGAAGAACCACGCAGAGATCTGAGAAGGGTGGTTAGGGGTGGTTCTAAGGAATCGCCGAAGGCCTATCGGCCTATATGCCTCCCCCCTGTTATCAGCAAGGTCCTGGAGCATATGATAGTGCATGCATAGCCTCAGACCAGTCCTCAGTGCTGCGAGTCACCCACGGCAATACGGCTCGACCCGTGGCAAGGGAACAACGGATGCGCTGCTGAGAGTGCGTGAGGATGTAGAAGCGAGGGCGAAGAAATATGTCTTGATGATACTGTTCGACATATCCTCCGCCTTCGATAGTGTTTGGTGGCCGCGCGTACTCCTGCGGTTGCAAGAGTTCGACACCCCCAGGAACTTATACTCCCTCGTGAGTAGTTACCTTAGTAAGAGGAGTGTGAAGATCAGGGGTAGCTATTCCGAGGTCGAGAGAAGGATCGAGAGACGCTGCCCGCAGGGTTCGGTTCTCGGGCCGGCCCTGTGGAAGTTGGTGTTCGATGAGTTGTTGGGGGAACTACAAGATAGAGGGTTCCTTGCCACTGCCTACGTCCACAAAGCCCAAAAAGGATCTCAAACGGCGAAAACCCCGTAACGGTGTGCACCGTATGATTGTATGCCGCTATTGCCTTTGGTATTGCAAAGGTTCCAGCCCTTGGTCTGCCTGGTACAATCGAAGGTGATCGCCCAGCGTACCGTGAAGCCGCTCTATGCCTCCTCTACTTTTGAGATGTCCTGGTGTGTTGAGGTGCCATATTACAACTAGGTCCTTCATTTCCTTTCGTATCAAAGAGTTGTCAAATTCTCTTCCGCCGATGAGATGCGTTCGGGAACTTCGTAGAACTGAAACCACAAGCGAAGAGCTGCCAATACTGCTTCCGAAGACCTATCTTCCACCTGGTGCGCTATTGCGGCCTTACTGAAGAGATCAATCATGGTTACCCATTTGTAGCCCTTCCATGTAAATGTGTCGATTTGTAAATCTTTGAGTGGTGCATCTGTGGTAGGTGTCTTCTCCTGTCTTCCTTTAGGCGGATGTGTGTC
>NW_027109322.1:34448-39396 GCF_000696795.3 Halyomorpha halys
AATTGGGACAATTGTATATAGAAAGTTGGGATCAAACAAGGGTGAGGAGATACAGCGATACGAGGGACCATTCAGGGTGATAGTAATAAGAGAACATAATGTTGTAACTATTGAGAGCATTAGAGAACCCAAAAAGCGCAGGACCGTTCATATTGAACAACTTAAAGTCCCACTAACCGAAACACCTGCGCAATAGTAATCCGGAGTGTCCTCATCTCAACTAAGTGGTAATTAATTTTTTTTTTTATTATGTCGATGTAAATTAAATTACGTGGCATTTTTTTTAAATTGTATAAATTCATGCTTTTATTTTTGTTTTGCTTTCTTTATTGCATATACCTTATTGTAAATAGTTATTTTTGTTGTATTTTATATTAATTTATTGTATAGTTGAAGTTTACGAGGATTGTTCGTAAAGTGGTGGGGGGGGGGGAGTTACAGCCTTAGACAGCTGTTACTTCGATGTCAGCTGACTGAGGAGATCAGCTGATCCCATGTATATAAAGAGATGTACCGAACCCAATAAAGTTAGTATGTTACAGCAGTTCACACGTGTTACATCTTATTCCTTTTTCTCTTTTTTGACATTTGACTTTCGCCAATACTTAACTTATAATATAATTAACTGATTATAACTCCCCCCTGCCAGTTTACGAACAATTCCGCGTTAACTCTAAAAATAAAATAAAATTAACAAAAACAATATTCTGCTATACATGTGTGTTACTAAGAAGAAAACAGAAACAACAAAACCAAAACACAAAAGAAAATAGAGATACATTTTTACAAAAACTTAACGTAACACTTTTCTATATACATATTAAGCCTACTTACATTTGTCTTCACTCACACTTTTTCTTATATACACTCCACTATTAAGAAACATAAGACAAAAACAAAAAACTGAAAATATGTATTTATGAGTTTAGTGAGGAGGCACTCCAAGTATATCCCTTACGGCGAATCGACGAGTCCATGTGCCAGGTATACATGGACGACCTGCTCGTTTTTAGCAAAACGGAGGAACAACATATGTCCCACTTGCGCAAGGTGTTCGAACAGGTCCGAAAATTTTGGTTAAAGTTATCGAGCGAAAAATCAATATTAGGAAGAAACCAGATAATTTTTTTAGGACACACAATATCGGCACGGGGAGTCAGGCTAGACGCAAATAAGGTAGAAGCGATCCGGAAAATGGCGATTCCAACGGATGTTAAGGGAATCAGGAGATTGTTGGGCGCTCTGAATTACTATAGACGATTCGTACCGGCGATGGCCAGGTATCTGGTACCCATCAACAACCTTCTGAAAAAGGGAAATAGGGTGCAGGTGACGCCCGATATGGTGGAAAACATTAGAAAATGCATGGAGGCGCTTCAGAAGGAACCGGTGTTGGCATTCCCAAACTTTGAACGTACATTTATCATCACTACGGACGCAAGTGAGTACGCGTTGGGGGCGGTACTGTCGCAGGATTGCGAGGGTGGAGAGCGACCGGTGGCTTACGCTAGCAGGCGGTGAACAGATGCTGAGACAAGGTACAGCGCACTTAAGCGAGAACTGTTAGGTATTGTGTGGGCGGTAGAACATTTTCGCCCCTATGTTTTCGGGAGGAAATTCCGGGTACATACAGATCACAGACAGCTTCAATGGGTTGGAAAGCTTAAAGAGTCCTCAGCTAGGGTCACCAGATGGAAGGAACTCCTCAACCAAAACAACATCGTAATCCAGTACAAACCAGAAAAAGAAAATGTAGTCGCTGACTGGTTATCCCGCGCGATCACCGTAAATGCAATAGACGAGGAATAAACACAGGAGAGGTGAGACAGTTTTTGCGAGAATGGATGCCAGGGGAAGAAGAAACGCAATGCACGACGGGTAACGACCATGAGCCATCATCCGAGAACAAAAGCTGCACTGAGGGAAGACCAACGGAGATGGAAGAGCTAGAGGAGGTGGTGAACGATAAATCACACCAAATAATTTGGAAGACAAGGACTTCCGGATCCATGAAGATGGACTTCGCTAAATATGGGAAGACCTCGATCACCACTATTTGGTCGGCACCGGGTGTCAGGAATGATGAGATCTGCCGAGCGCTGAAAGATGCATCCAAACCGGAGCGTACATACCATCTATACGTCGGGAATGGAGGGAGTGGTTTGGGAGAAGATAAAACGCCTCTGGAGATTGGAGAAAATCGGAATGGATCGAAACTTCGTTCGTTGCCTAATAATGGTGGAATGAAGGAAAATCGGAGGTATTTTTAATGTATTGGGCTGACCATTACGTAGGAATATCGCAGGTATTTTTAATGTATTGGGCTGAGCATTACGTAGGAATATCGGAGGTATTTTTAATGTATTGGGCTGAGCATTGTGTAGGAATATCGGTGGTATTTTTAATGTATTGGGCTGAGCATTACGTAGAAATATCGGAGGTATTTTTAATGTATTGGGCTGAGCATTACGTAGGAATATCGCAGGTATTTTTAATGTATTGGGCTGAGCATTACGTAGGAATATCGGAGGTATTTTTAATTTATTGGGCTGAGCATTACGTAGGAATATCGGAGGTATTTTTAATGTATTGGGCTGAGCATTACGTAGGAATATCGGAGATATTTTTAATGTATTGGGCTGAGCATTACGTAAGAATATCGGAGGTATTTTTAATGTATTGGGCTGAGCATTATGTAGGAATATCGGAGGTATTTTTAATGTATTGGGGTGAGCATTAAGTAGGAATATCGGAGGTATTTTTAATATATTGGGTGAGCATTCTTGTTAGTATCATTAGCATTATATAGGAATATCAGAAGTATTTACTCATGAGGTTGGCTATAACATAACTGGTGGTAGTATAGTTTGGTGGTATAGATGTTAAATGTATTGGGCTGAGCATTACGTAGGAATATCGGAGGTATTTTTAATGTATTGGGCTGAGCATTACGTAGAAATATCGGAGGTATTTTTAATGTATTGGGCTGAGCATTACGTAGGAATATCGCAGGTATTTTTAATGTATTGGGCTGAGCATTACGTAGGAATATCGGAGGTATTTTTAATTTATTGGGCTGAGCATTACGTAGGAATATCGGAGGTATTTTTAATGTATTGGGCTGAGCATTACGTAGGAATATCGGAGATATTTTTAATGTATTGGGCTGAGCATTACGTAAGAATATCGGAGGTATTTTTAATGTATTGGGCTGAGCATTGTGTAGGAATATCGGAGGTATTTTTAATGTATTGGGGTGAGCATTATGTAGGAATATCGGAGGTATTTTTAATGTATTAGGCTGAGCATTCTGGTTAGTATTATTAGCATTATATAGGAATATCGGAGGTATTAACTCATGAGGTTGGCTATAACATAACTGTTGGTGGTATAGTTTGGTGGTATAGATGTGTCTTTGCTTCATCTCTTGAGGTTGGCTATAACAGAACTGTTGTTGGTATAGTGTGGTGGTATAGATGTGTCTTTGCTTCATCTCTTGAGGTTGGCTATAACAGAACTGCTGGTGATATAGTGTGGTGGTATAGATGTATCTTTGCTTCATCTCTTGAGGTTGGCTATAACAGAACTAGTGGGGGATATTCGTTCTTTAGCGGACGGTGTTAGTCGACCACAAAATTCACACTAAATATATATTTTGATTATCATGGCAATGTTTGTATAGATTAATACACGATAAAAATATTTTGTCCCTATTTATGTTTAACAAATCCTAGTATAATATAATGAAATATTACGACTTTTGGTTTTATTAATAACTTTATCTTATGCACTTTTATTGATACTTCAAAGTTATCTGGCTATATAATAACTTTGAAGTATCAAACTGCAACCTCTTTCGAGTTTTTTACTTTGGCCCTTAAGACTTTGTAAGTTGGAAAATCCTGCTTTAGCAAATCCCCTCCCTCCCAGGTAAAAGTCTTCCAAATAAATAGATCTGCTTTCACGCCATTTCAATTGATTAGATAGCTACATAATTACTGATATTTTCATGTTGGAGAATACAATTTTTCATTTTTATATTTTAATAAATTTGATTTGTTTTTTGGAATTAATATACACGGGAGGAGCCCTTTCTAAAAATACTTTTGCACCGCATAAGGGAAAGTAGATTCATTTTAATAGAATTGATACAAGACCTTTTTTTCCACTAATGTCCAACATTCCTCTAGATTGGAACCGAATCAACACCTCTGTTTTCAAAATGCAAATATGTCAAAATACATTATGTAAATGTACTCGTGCATAATCAAAAGTAGACAATGGAGTCGATAAAATCGATGTGGGACTATAGGATGAATGAGGAAGAAGGATAGGCTTTGTGAGGGCGGAGTTGCGGGTACTGTATTGCAGGTGCCGCTCTGTTCTCATAGTAAACTAGCTATAGTACATGTCTCCCAGCGGGGAAATAAGTCAGATATTTCTAATTGTTTTGAAACATTTTTTTGGTTCATAGATTAGTTTATGATGTTTATCTTCGATGGGGTAATAGTTTTTATGATATTTTAATAAGAACATGTGGCTTGAAATAGTTATTCGTCGGAACAACTCGAAATTAATTTATTTTAGCAAATATCATGGAAACTACGATGATAAGAGTACTAAGTTATTAACGAGATTTAATAGTTGTATGTGGTTATCTTTAAGACTCGGAAGTGTAATTTTATATCGAAATATTCTAGGCAAGTTTATCAAGCATGTTTAGCTATCTCTAAACCGGTTAATTAATACTTTCAATTTTTATCCATCTCAAAACCGGTTAATAATACTTTCAAGTTTTAGCTATCTCAAAACCGGTTAATAATACTTTCAAGTTTTAGCCATCACAAAACCGGTTGATAATACTTTCAATTTTTAGCCATCTCAAAACCGGTTAATAATACTTTCAAGTTTTAGCTATCTCAAAACCGGTTAATAATACTTTCAAGTT
>NW_027109322.1:39446-40755 GCF_000696795.3 Halyomorpha halys
ATCTCAAAACCGGTTAATAATACTTTCAAGTTTTAGCTATCTCAAAACCGGTTAATAATACTTTCAAGTTCTATGGAATCTTACGCCTTTTCAACACACCGGATACATAATCGTATTCGTGAGGAAATAGTATCCAGACAGGTCTGACTGCCGTCCTTGTCAATATTTTGAAATTATTTTTCTGAATATATGTGTCTCAAAAGGATTCTTAATAATTTGTCCGATATCAATATTACGGAATCCTCGGCACTTTGATACCAAGGTATGGTAAAATGGTAGCTAACAAAAAAATGGTATACTTTTTTCTAGTGGAATCTAATATTTCGCTCTCATAAGAGCATTAAGCTAATATGGATTGGAAGGGCAAACGTTCAGCTTTGCAACGGTTGTAGAGACATAGGATTTGGATCGATTAAGGATAGTAAACATAAATATGAGCTTAAAGGAAAGTATTGCCTTTACAGGCCACTACAGCCTAACTCCTAACTAGACTATGGACTGGTGAAGCCTTCTACTTAATTTACTAATTATTGTGGCTATTCAGTTTTGAGAAGTTTATTGAAGAAAGTTCCATGTCATTGTCCATTGTGTGTTGTACTAGGACAATCGCTCATCAGCGCACCCAGGCCTTCACCTCCTTCTGCGTCTGCTCAGGGCATTTCGCATAAATCGCTCGTATTGTAGCGGGGTCATCTTATCAATGATCTGAACTGTTTGTCTTCAAAGGATCAAACTCCTGAGTAGAGCGGTGGTTGGGCCGCCTGTAGGCTAGGGACTGCAGCGCCACCAGTTCGAAACCGCCGGGGGGTGGTTGACATTACCGCCGGGGGGTGGTTGACATTACCGCCGGGGGGTGGTTGACATTACCGCCGGGGGGTGGTTGACATTACCGCCGGGGGGTAGTTGACATTTATCTCGGGGCGCTCCCACGGGCTGAAAACATGACTCTCCGGCTGCGTTACTCCTGTATAAGTTAGAAATGAAATAACAATATACGCATATATCAGAAACGTCTAGGCAAGGAGTAAAAAACAAACTTTTCTAAATACTTCGAAAAAAAGTTATAGGAGCGTTAGCCATACTTATTTTAAATATTTACTTATTAATTCATCATTGTATACACATTTATGTAAATAGTATGTTAATTAAAGAGAAAACGTACTTCCATTTTCTTAGCATCTTTTATCGGTTATTGGGTTTCTAAATAATGTTCATATCGTTTGAGAGATATTGGGTGCACAAACAAGTATGGCTTCACAATGTAAACCATGTAGTTTGAGAGATATGTAGGGCACAAACAAGTATGGCT
>NW_027109322.1:41650-42658 GCF_000696795.3 Halyomorpha halys
GTATGGCTTCACAATGTAAACCATGTAGTTTGAGAGATATGTAGGGCACAAACAAGTATGGCTATTTAATATAAACCATGTAGTTTGAGAGATATTTAGGGCACAAACAAGTATGGCTATTTAATGTAAACCATGTAGTTTGAGAGATATGAAGGGAACTATCAAGTATGGCTACACAAGTGCTGATCGCATGTATATAAAGAGATGTACTGAACCCAATAAAGATAGTGTTTTACAGCAGTTCAAGCGAGTAAGATCTTATTCCTTCTTCTCTTTTTTGACATTTTGCTTTCGCCAATACTTAACTGGCGCCGAAACCCGGGACTTTAAATACCGAGTAATATTTACTTTAAAGAAGATTTTTTTTTTAATAGTAGTTTTCTCAGCTTTTAATTGTTTTTTCTATTCTCTCATTTTTTTTTTTTAAATAATGGCTGATAATGGCAACGGGGTCGTTAGGCAAGCGGTTTTAAACCTGGAATCTTTGAATCAAAATGGGATCCAGAACGTACCTCCTATGGAGGTGACTCCTCCACCCCCGGAGCTTGCCCCACTACCAGAAGAGTATCTAGCGGGAGCCCACGCTACAACACTTGAGTGGGTAAAAGTACGCACAGCAACCGCCCAGGACTTGAGGAAGGCCGCTTCAGACCTTGAACGGTTTACCGGAGAAATAGGAGAATTGAGCCACTTCATTAAAGGGGGTGACCGACTAATAAGCCGAATCGAATCGAAGTCGATCGAACACATACTCGATATCGAAGATGCAGAGGCATTAAAAGCAGCGGTCGTTTACAGAGTAAAAAGAAGCATCCTCAACCATATTCAGGCCGACGAAGAGAACCCTTGGAGAGTAATCAAGGAAAGATTAAAGAAGGCTTTCGAAGGAGGACGGTGGGCCCCAGAAGAGGAATATTTATGATGATCAGGGAGACGAAAAAACCAAAACAGTCTAGTGGGCAATGTGCCGCGGAACTCCTGACACGCTTTAATAGAATCCAAGATAAA
>NW_027109323.1:0-3640 GCF_000696795.3 Halyomorpha halys
ATAAAATGTTAATTAAACTAATTGTCGATTTTATTAATAGACCCGACTTCAGTATAAATGATAAAAAAGAAGATACGGAACCGAATATATGCAAGATATTTCTAAAAATCGAAGTTAATTATTTATATAAACTTTGTTTTACTGTTGTTAGCATTGAGAGATAGAGGGAACAGAGTATACTTTCATCTGTTACTAGCAGTGCCTCCTCTATGTATTCTATACTCTATGGATAGTCAGTCCAACCTGCTGGTCATCTTACTGGTGGTCAGAACATTTAACATATACAAAAAAAAATAGTAAGAATTGCACAAAAACTCTAAGCGTTACTACAATGTTCGGCTATTTAAAAACTAAATCATGTAATTAGATAAAGTGAATGAAAGTATTCTTCCTTGTTTTAATTTTCTTTATTTAATAAATCATAAACGACGTTTACTCATCAGACATCTAAGAACAATTTCACAACATTCATCAACACTAATAATTTTGAGGCAGATGCTAAAAATTTATGTACACATTACATAGATATTGTTAATCATATGGTAATTTAAGGTTATACAATAGTATTGGATATTGGAACACATTTAATACAGTAGTGTAATGATGTAATATAGATTAAAAAAAGTATTGATTATGGATTAGTCATATTTTGTAGAATTGAGGTAGCCGAGAATTGACATTGTTTGTAATCTATTTGTTATGATTTTTGTAAAAACCTGTTTTCAAGAAGGTACATCTTGTTTTAGATCTCCTTATTTATAAGTATATATGGTATTTTTATTTGTTAACTTTTTAAGAGGAGAAGATGGTCGCGGGGTGCGGTCAGCAGAAAAAACACAAAAAATATTTGTTTAAGCCGACGTTTCGACCTGATTTTCAGGTCTCCATCAGAGCAATAAAACGAAAAGAGATAACAACTATCATTCAGAGAAAAAAAATAAAAACAAAATAAATAATAGACTAACAAATTTGGAAATATGCACAACAATGAAATGAAAATATGAAAACTAGTTGATTAATAACAATGGAAAAAGATAGTAGTAGATTGATAACATTATTATTTATATACCTATAAACGTGAGTAATAAATAAATGATACAGTGGGTAAGAATATTATATTGATGGAACACTCAACTTATATTGTTTTCGTGATCTAGGGCTTAAACTGTACAACTGGCGTAAAATTTGATGAAATTACCTTGTCTTTTATTTTGTCGTAGAGTCAATGGCTTTATAAATACAAACAACTTTTTGAAAATTCATTTTTTCGCGTTTGTCACTTGAAAAAGACATTATAGATGGGAGGTAGTTAAACCAAGCATTTGATTGAGTATTCATAAAACATATATATCTATTTTTTTTTTAATTTATGATGGACTATACTATTCATTTTATTAACTATAACTTTAATTTGATATCGTCATCACAAATTGTTATTAGTGAATTCAGTTTTTAATTATAGGAGCTAGTTTAACTGAATGACACCATCATCCCACGATGGTTAAATTGAAGTATTACCACTAACTCAACTGTCCTCGCCCCTTAGCGGGAATTGAAAGAAGGCGTTCAATTTTCATTTTAACAATATTACCAATAAAAATTTATAGTTTAATGATATATATGTGGATCATTCATGTTTTATTTGTTCTATAATCATTATTAGTGAAATAAATGTACTTTGAATTTTTGATTTATTAAATAAAGGAATTAACAGAGTATTAATGATAAAAAAAGTCAAGGAACCCGGTATGGGGAGGGAGGGGGAGCGAGGGTGTAATCAAATTATTTCACCCTAATTTTTTATTGCTTTAATAAAAATTATATATAGTTACTAGTCAAAATTGATGACTCTGCCAAACTAAGTTGGAAAGAATAAAATATGTTTCAAAACGTAACAAAAAATTAATTTTCCATTTAGGACTCCATCTTTAAATTAACCCACAACTCTAAAAAAATGTAATGGACATTGTTTAAAATGGAATAAATTTGCTAAAATATCTCTAATAGACCTTATTACGTTCAATAGATTTCATAATACAATTTTTCAAAAAGCAATTTTTTTTTCCCTCAAATAATAAAAAAAAGCAATATTTTGTGAATTTATTTTGGAAAATATCATGGAATCTACTACTACTACAAAAAATAAACGTTATCAGCTTCATTATAGTACATTCAACTAGCTTTAATTTGTGTGATAATAAGCAATATATAATATGGAATATTAATTTGTAAATTCACGCTCGACCTCCAGATTTTTACAATATTAAGAGTACACACTTTATGAGGCTACGTGGACCCTGCAGGGCTCTCGTGCCCACAGGGAAAAATTCACGACTACAGTGAAACATTAATTATCTGCCACAGACGGTTTCGAATCCGAGCCCTTGGAGTTTGTAGAACAGTGCCATACCAGTGAGCTACCCAGTTCCACGACTAAATATTAAAACAATTTTTCCAACGATCTTACTTGTTTTTGTTTTTTTAGTTTACTAAAACGCACCAATCATTTTTTCTAGTTTTCTATAGGGAATAAAATCCATATTCTAAAAGTTTAAGAAAGATTCTTTTTCACAAACCACCGTTTTTTCGGGGCAGATGTCTATTAGCTGCAGTTTTCATGATAATCGCCAAAATAAATTCCCAAAATATTGATTTTATTTTAGTTTCATTTGGATAAATTATTACTAGTATAAATTTTATCAAATGGTCACGAAGCGCAAATAAAAGCTTTTCTGATGATTTTATTCTCAAACTCCATCATTAACATTAAAAAAAAAAATCATTAACTTCGCAATATAGGTAATTAAACACGCAATCGAATTATGTAAAAAGAAAAAGAATAATTTTCCTAAAAAGAAACTTGCACAAAAGAAAATAAGGGGATAAACAAAATAAAGAAGATTGGCATATTGAGCAAGCTATACTGACCCAAGTACTTAGCAGATTATTTTTATTTTATTTAATTTTTTTCTGTGTAATATTTCCCTCTCAATTTAGCAATTTAAACATCACTTCTACTCAAACAACGTTATAGACACAATAAATATATACTGGAATACCAACTAGAAGTGGGTCTTCTTTCGCACCGTTATACTATCAGCCGATGTATGGACATTAAAAAAAGGCCGCACGTTTATCAGATGCCTCGGTAGAGGATGAGCAGATGGGAGGCTCTTAGATTAGAATTAACCGCTAATCTATTTAGAGGGCTGTCCGCGGGTGCAGCGCGCTGATGTCATGTGTTGAATTGAAGGTGGGTGGGACAATTAACTGAGGTAATTAGTGAGCTCTTTGGCCAGATCCTATCTCCAAGGGGCACGCCTCATTTAGTTTCTCCTCCGGGGTCGGCCCACGGAGTTTGGACAAACATTGCCTAATATCTACATCGCTACGCTTCCGTTAAGGAATAAGATATATCTTCGTCCAGTATCAGCGAAGATAGCACTAGCTCCTGTCTTTCAGATTAACAAATCAGGAGCATTTGACTACTTTATTGTCTGAAACACATAATTCTAGCATAGCCATATGAAAATAAGAGCTACATTTACTCTTAAAATGTCGTTAAAGTTCATCTATTTGGGTAAAATATTTCATTTTCAATCCTCTTGACCAGGGTTGCCTTACAGGGCATTATGCGGCC
>NW_027109324.1:0-5225 GCF_000696795.3 Halyomorpha halys
CCGACAAACTTCTTCAAGCATTAATCTACGGTCAACTATCTACACCTCTATATATATATTCATTTTGGCATCGACCGCAACAACTTATGGTCATTATTGTCTTTATTTTCGAATTCGCAAAGGACTTCTAATTTTAGACTTTTAGCCTGTACTCTTGACCACACATTAAACGAGGACAAATACCCGGTTCAGAATGAAATGTATAGCTATTACAGCATGGGAACCTACGGTAAAATTTGATAAAATTTTATGGTAAAGTTTGGAGTGATTAAGAAACTCAAAAGTTTTATCCTGAGTCTGCTTGTTATCCTGCAAAATGGAATGGAGTTCTGCTTGTAAATCATATAAAGATTTGAGAGAGGCGTAAGCTCGGCAGTCAGTTAAAGTGTGTTTACCGGTCAGTCGTGCTTTCTGCCATACTGGAGGATAATCACGGGCCTTAAGATAACCGTAGGTCAGGCGCGTATGACCTATTCGAAGGCGCATCAAAATCACCTCCTCTCTGTGCACATTTCTAATAGATGGTATCCAAGGGGAGGCATTGTACGTAGTTAAGCCACTGCTACACAATGAACATTTGCACCAATGTTGAGTAGAATGTATCGAAAGACTAATCTTCAACACTAAGCATTGATTTCGCGAGTTGGATACTCAACCACACGAAGCGTCCGACGTTGGAAGGTGTTCAAAGCACCGGCCTTAGTTTCTGATCTGACAACATCACCTTCAATTAACAGTTCTTATTCACTGGGTTAAAAAACAAAAACAAAATTAATGATGAAATTTTTTAATTTTTTTTTAACCCAAAGCGAACCCCAAAAATATAGTACCTACCTTAAAAGGTCCACCATCGTTTCCACTTCTTCAATTTATTTTTATTTATTGCTAATTTGAACACACCAATCAAAGCTCCATGATAACTGTTGATAATGCATTCAGCATTGACATTAATGATAACTTGTGTATATTTCTAAACATTATCTGAAAGGTTAAATAGTCGACCATGGTGGCTACGTTAAAATGATAATTTCGGTTTAAAATACTTCTTAATGAGATGGAGGTACTGCACATCGTTAGTGTAGGCCGTGAGATAACCATTGTGAATAATTTTCTACAATTACTTTGGTACAACTTGTACATAATTATAATTTTACTTTATCATATAAACATAAAATGCTAGGACAAATTATAGTTATTATATGCAATTAAATACCCTATTAAAGGAATATTTATTTAAAATATCATCGAAGCCTTCACATAGGGGACTGAATTGACAAAAGCTTGGGAATAATTCCTACATGTTAAATATCATTCTCCTAATAGAATTAAACAAGGACTTCAGGAATATTATTTATTTTATTTATCTAGTTGGAAAATATATACAACCAGTGAATTCGCAATAGGAATAAGTGTGTGATAAAGTTGGAAGAACTTTTATGGATGTTCTTGTCCAGCACAAATGGAGTGGTGGGCAAAAATCAGTAGTTAATGGATTATTGCAAGAAACGTCTTTAAGATTACCAACTTACCCAAATGGATGAGGAGGGTGACTGGACTGCTGTTTAATAATAACCCATTAACGACGGGACGCACAGCTAGTTAGTTCCTAAAGATAAATACATTTTTTTTCCTGTAAATAAAACAAATTATACCTAATGAGTTATGCAAATTATGACAAAAGATTTAGACATAATATAAGAGTTCTAAATATGTAGATATTGCGGTAAAAAAAACATCAGAGCTTCAAAATAGAAACAAAAATAATTATAATAATACAAAATTACAACAAATCATCAGAATCTGAATCTGACGTATCTAATCCTAAATATGAAATAGAATCGTTTAAACTTTCGTTCGAATTGTTTAAAACCATCAATATTTTTATCTTTTTTTTTTTATGTTTTATTGATATACTTCTCTGCGAAGCAATGAAGGGATCAGACACGATAAGATTTCTCATTAGATCTCCACAAGTATTTGTCCTAGAAGATTTACGAATTGGTTACAGTCTATTTTTTCTAAATATCTTGTGCATAGCTTTTTTTTTTTTTTTTCAGAGCATTCCATAAACGATTTTCTTTGTCGGCTACGTGTAGAAATTTAAACAAAGGATTTTTTTGTTTTATAATTTTTCGTCAATATAATTTAGCAATAAAGAAGGTAAATCGAGCCAATTTTATGTTGGGAAATTAATTGTTTTTAAATTCGGTGGTAGCTTTCACATTTGTTTTTAGTTGCCACTCACCAAAGCTCGCAAAAACTTTTTGATAAGGGCATGAACACCATCAGAGCTATTTTTTAAGTTGAAATATTCTATTGAAAATTTCATGATTACTGCTTTCTTTCGCCCAGTAGGGGTGAATTATATGAAAAAATAAAAAAATAAAAAAACCTTGCAAGTATATGCACACTTTTTTTTTAAAAAATTGGTTCAGGACAATCCAATAAATAACACACCTAAATCTCAACAACGATTTTAGCTTTTTTTGGAGAAAAGTCACTTTAAAATTAGAAAAAAAATTATATTTCGTGATATTTGTTTGAATTAAGATTTTATTTATTAAACTTTCCCCTTTTTTTACATACATTGCCTTTTAGATTCCATGACTATAGTTGATTTTCTCCATAAACAAGAGACGCACACGGAAATTGAATCAAATTGTAACTGATAATGTGGTAACCTCAAAAATAATTAATTCTTAGAGTTTAATCTTTATTTGGCCTCACAGGAAAATGTAAAAAGTTTAATATATGTATACATCAGTAGGCTAAGGATTAGTTTAAAAATCCCAATAGTAAATAACTCTTAAAAAAATATTTTGATTTTTGTCTATTGAACCACGCACTGTGGCCGGTTCGGATCCGGGCATTGACTTTTTTCATTGAGTGGCGGTCTCACAAAATGAAAAACTTGACCCCCCATCATGGTTGGTCATCTGTATATAACGCCTCTCCCTCCGTATGTCAGAAATGACTAGGCAGAGGATACAAAAAAAAGTTCTTGTTATTGATGTAAGGTGAAGATATATAACAAATTGTCCATTTGAGGAATCTCTGAGCAGTTATGAAAGTACACAGCAAGCTCCTCGTGCAATGAACCATATCAATGCTAGAACAATCCGTGTCGGCACTTGTGTAGTCACTGTTTGTAAACATTGTACGGCTTGTAACCGGCTGTGTGGTCTAACTACAAGGCAGCGATTTTGTGATTACTTTACCTCTTTTCGTTTACTGCATTTAGTACAAATACTTAGGTGGAAAATAGCGCACTAGATTGCGTATTTTTATAAATCATTTTTAGAAAATCCTAGTTAAAATCATCAAGTCCCTCAGTAAAAATATACGTATAAAAAAGCGCCAAACTCTTAATTATTGTTCATTAAATTAGTCACAATAAATTCATACACAAAATTATAAATCTAATTTAAAAACTAATAATCCCAACAAATAAAATATTGTAACCGTTAAATATTGACTGAAACCACGATGACCAGACGTCTGGCTTTTGTAGAACATGTTCTCCTTTTTAAGGTTTGCCTTCTTTTTCTTTTGGTATTTGGAAAATATTACAAATGCTTCTCATTTACCTCAGTATGAGTTTAAAAAATAAAATTTTGATAGTTAAAAACTGAAAAAACTATAAGTGGTTAGTCACCATCTTGAATACACGAGTGTAATGTAAAAAAAAAGAATTGGCCAGTCTCACATCCCATAATTTAGTTCAAAGTCTAATTAACTTTCAGAAAAGTGGAATTAGCAGATGGATAGTTATTTGGCCATTTCCAAGTCTGGAAAAATTTATAGCTACAGAAAGTAGAGACGATTTTTTAGATCAGCTGGTACTCATGAAATAATGAGAATGAGATCTTTATGAAATAAAAGAGCACAGAATGTTTTTCAGAACCTTTTAAAATTTGGAATTAGTGGTTTTTTTCTTGTATTATTCAGCTTTAAACACACTTAGGAAAGAATGTTTTACCTTGCTTTTATTGTTTCCAAAACTCATGATATGACTAAGTAAATTGATATGAACTGAACTGATTAATACTTTCATCAATTTTTAGAAATTAATAATAGTTTACATTTTGGAAAAATGTTAAGTAGATATGTATAATTAATTACATTACACATATGAACATTTATATATATTGCTGCTTTGCAGTGCTACATCTGACGAAATGAATTTGTTGTTTGTTTTTTTTGTTTGAAGTACTCCAAAAATTTTACTGAAGACCGCAGTTGTTATGGTATAATTCTGATTAAAAGCTAAAGGAAAGTCTGTAAGACTTCCTGAGTAAAAGAAAGCAACTAGTCAACAGCACCACAATTTGAATACGTGTATTTTATAGTATAAATATATAAATAATACATTTATACAATATAATACATTTTCAAATTACTGTTTGTATAAGTTTTGACTTTATCCTATTACAAATAGATTCCTTTTTCCAAAGAATTTTCATAAAAAAATCCTATTTCGTCATCCGAACTAAAGCCCCAGAAGAGTCGACATACTTCATACATTTATATTTAGGTATGTATATATTTCAAATATGTAGGAAAATACATTTACCACCATATAAAAATCGAAGTTGTTAAATGACTGACTAACGGTTTATTTAACATCCAAAACTCTTATATATAATATTTTCTGAGAGATTAAAAAACCCTTAGAACTCCAACACTCTAATTATTAATACGCCACGTTTTGGACCTATGTTCAATTTAGTACACAGGTAAGTACCTTAAAATCAAATCGATCATCATAAATCAAATTTATCGACAATCTTAAAACCTTTTTTTATAAAAAAAATTTTTTTTTCTGTAAAAATTACTCATCACTATTATTTAAACAACTATTTACATTATATATTACTATATCAATCCTACTAAAACACGGTAATACTACGTAACAATTTTTCCTATCTAAAATTTTGATCACTGTTTTTTATTTTTGTAATTCAGAAGAAGCCAAAACAAAAACGCAAAAATATTTTAAATTTAATTAGCTTGTGTAATTATTAAGTGTGTTAGTACACTTATCATTTGCCTATTATTTGATTTATGTTGAAATATATATTTTCGTCATCTATAATGAAATTATTAATTTTTATTAATAATTTATGATTAATAATATTAGTGGTGATATTGTGCTTTAGTAAGACAGATATAGTAATAAATACTAAATGACTGTTTAAATTATAGTGATGTCAGAATCATTGATT
>NW_027109325.1:0-9551 GCF_000696795.3 Halyomorpha halys
TATATATATTATGCATAGGTAAATTGGGTTTGAAAGCACCTTATAAACAAAATAGTCCATTCAGTGGTCCTTTCAAGGGTACTTAAGTACAATAGGTCAATGAGTAATAAAACGTATATTGTTCTACGAGAAAAGGACGTTTGGTCACCGTACATATAGGACAATCATTCGTATTTGTATTATTTAAATACTGTCAATACTTATGGGACGATTTGATGTATGCATGGTATATTACTATAGTACCATTAGAAAGTTGTAATTACACTACACTGAAGGTGAGAAAACTTGTTTTAACATGAAAAGCTTAATAATTCTAGACTAACATGACAACTAGTCTACATATATATGTATATGTATGTATATAAATATATATTTGTTTTTATTTGGAACTTAGTAGCTCATTGGTAAGGCCATAGACTACTAATTCCAAGGACCCGGGTTCAAATCCGGTTTCGGCGATAATTATTATCTATTAACCGTTGAGTCAGAACTGCGGGTTCGGGAGCCTTCTGGGGTCTATCCAGCCTCATAAAGTTAGTAACCTTAATTGGGAAAAAATCTGACGGTCGATTCTGACCAAATCACCTCCTTGCACAACCATTAGGTCTAGTTATAGCACTTCCTTGCAAAGTATTGCACCCCTGACCCTCCATGGGTTGTAGTGGTACAGATTTAATTTTAATATATTTATTTATATATAAACATAGAAAATATTTATCCTTTGGTAGTTTGAAAATTCTTAATTAATCTTTTTAACGGTAAACATATATATGTTATGATAATAAATAATGAACTGAATTTAATAAAAAAAAAAAAATTAAGAGGAAGGGACAATCTATCTGGGATTCAGAGGGTTCTGGAGTTAACTGAAAAATAAATATCTGCAACGTAGGTCAGAACACAAGAGGATTGATTGAGGAAAACAAATGTAACAAATTAGTAAAGAAAACTAAATTTCATGTATTGATTGCTTATTAAAACAATTTATTTTTTTATAGGATAGTGTTATTGTCGAAGGGGATTGGATAAGATTTTATTTAAAGTCTGCCTAAGTATAAGGTTCCCTTTCTTACGTGGTTAGTAGATATCGCATTAATTGTTTTAAAGGCAATATGAAAAATGTTGTAATAATAAATAAATAGTATATATTTCAGTATGGATTATATTTAATAAAAACTAGTTGAAGGAAAGAGATAAGCCATCTAGGATTCAGTGGGTTTTTTACTGGACAGTTGAAGATATGCTTTTATCTCATCCCTGGCTGCCTAACAAAAAAAGGACAAGAAGAAGGAAAAAAAAATGTTTTCATCAGAATGGGAGTTTTAGTGAATTTTAAGGAATTGAATAAATACTACGAAAAGGCGAATAAGATTAACTGCAATTTTCATTCTTGTCAAGTCATTGAAAACTTTAGGTTTTCCCACCTGAAATTAGTGTTACAACAGATTACACTCAACCTCACTAAGTTAAATTAATAGGGGAAAAAATTGTTTTAATAATTCCTTCACACAAAACACTGTCGACTCTTTGGATGTTGGTAAAAAAAAAAAAATAAGAGATGAAAAAAGAAGGTTAAACATTCATAAAACGTTATTGTAATCTTTATTAGGAGATACAAGGATCGAACCTGATAAAGCACATTGTCTTAATATAACCTTGAGCTTAGCTGAAGAAGAACGAAGGGCAATACCCATTGTCAATATATTCCTTATTAGATTGTTCAAACGCTAGATTGTTTCCTCGGGGGGGTTGATAAAGGAAATAGTTATAATTGAGTATGAAATCATGAAACGTTCATTCATAGAACAAGTTTAACAGAAGACTGGCATCAATTTATTAGTTTAGAAAAAAAAGCTTAAACTTTGGTGAAACCTAGAAGTAATTTTAAACTCTGTTTACTGAATTCATTATTGGATACTGATGTAAAACTGTTCCCAAAATACAAAGATAGTAAAAATTTTACCACATAAAATTTTATACACATTACAAGTTTCTCTTAGTTTTCTCTTAATTTTATTTTTTTTATTATTATTAATAAATTAAAATATTTATATTTCATTGTTTCTTTGCATTACATAACTTTTTATTTCCTTAAGTATGTTATTTTAAAGAGCTAAAATTAAATCTCGTTAAATAAACTAACATGTTGTTTATACTAATTATTATACTTCATTGCAGTTTGACTGTCAGGCCATTATTGCCAGGCCATAGCCATTCTTGCCATGCGAATAATTTTAAATTATAGATTCCTGGGTGATATCGAAGGCGTCAGAAAATGTCAAGCTCATGCAATATGCAATATGCAATTAATTTAATCAAATTATTGTATATATAATGGAATACAAAAATTGAGAATACAATTGAATCACTGTGGCATTTCCCATGAATTTCCCACACTACAAAGATATCTATTAGAGTTATCGCTATGATGAATCATTTTTAATAATTAATCAAGCTGTACCTAAAAAAGAGAACACTTCTTAAAAATGCAAAGTACTATGTATACCTTATATACAAATAGTATTAAGCAAAAAATTTAAATATCTAGTAGAAGTAATCTGTAGTTACGGTTCGGATAGGGCATCCACAGAAAAAAGAATAGCCAAACTGGAAAAACCTCGCCTCCAGAAACGAGAACAATTTGTCCTCCAATGCAAAAATAAGACACTACAGTACGGTAATAAGGCCTGTGATACTGTGGAACTATGGAATGGGAACAGTCAGTCCCCGAGCCTGGAGAGAGTTCTAAAGATTAAGTGGAAAATTCTGAGGAGGATTCAAGGACCCAAAATAACGCAAGAGGGATATAGGAGAAAATCCAATAAGGAAATATATAGGAATTTGGAAGACCTGGAAACAGTCATCAGGACCAGGAGACTGAGATTTTACAGTCACATGGTCAGAATGAAAAATGAAAAACTAAATAAGGAAATTTTCAACAAAGTCTGTGGATATAAAAGTATAGGAGGATATGTAAAATAAGTGAAAGAGGAACTGGGTAGACTAAAAATAACAGATGAAGACTGCTTGAGTAGGGAGCATTTTGGGAATAAGATGGACTGAGGAAGAGGTGGAGGACCAGTCCAGGGGAATGAAACGGTATTGGAATAGAAGGAAGACGGAAGATATAATGATGAATTGAAAATGATATTCGCGTGGTCCTTGCTGGCCGGTTCGTGAAAAAAAAAATAGTAGTATGTATATCTAATATAATTTCAAGTTCGTTTAAAATTCAAATCTTAGAGCTTTGCGGTGTACCATTGATTTCATTGTATCAATACTATCTTCCAAAAATACAGTTATCCATAAATTTTTTATTCCGTCTTTGAACCATCATTCATCCAACTCAAATTAACGTTTTGAAGTTCAGGCACAGGGAAAATCGTAAAAACAAGTTTAAAGTTTATATGTTTGTTAAAAATTATTTAAACCATAACTGAATACATACTGAATTCCATAATATTATTCCCAACTTGCTCTCAGTTGCCTAAGAAATATCCAAAATCAATGACAGCCTAATTAACTGTCACATAATGAATGGAATTTCGAAAAGGCCTAATAATTTAAAATTAGACACATCGCCGCTTGATAGTGTCACAACTTAAAAAAAAAAAAATAATTGTCCACAATAAACTATTGAAATACCAATTTCTCCAGTAAAAAAAGAAAAAAGTTACAAACAAAATTAAACATTTTTGGCCCGTAGCTTAGAAAGAATACTTTTTTTACACGGTTAAAATGAATCGATTTATCTCTTTTTGAAGTTAATAAAAATATTTTAATGATGGAATCATTATGGAATGGGTATTAATGGTAATATTAATGATTTGATATTCACAAAATTAGACATCAAAAATATTTGTTTTATCCCGATGTCTATTGTAAACATAATCTTTAATAACTCTTTAGTATTCCTGTTTATTTAACCTATATTAACGCTATTTACACTATATACCCCGTATAAAGGCGAAATATTAGTTTAAAATAAAGAAGCACTTTTTAAACGTCTTATTTTATATCTTCGGTTCGATTATATCCACGTACCTCAATTTTTGTTCTTTTTCCGGTTTTCGTTTGGTTTGAGACTTTTTGGGGTACTAATTCCCAACAAATTAGTATTCCTCAGTACTGTAGACTAGGGTTTCTTTCCGAAAAGAGGTCCACCCTTAGGCTGTACCTAAGTTACTGATTTAAAAGTAGCCCAATTATTCAGCACTTTGGATTAAGTCCTACACAAAATAACATTTTTTTTTTAATTTTAAGTTGTTCCACTATCAAAGGAAAGCTACGACATATCAAATCGGTGCTTAAGGTGTGGTATCACATAAGTCTTCCTTACCTTTATTATTAGGTCTTACTTCTTATGTAATTATAAAAATCTTTATTTCATTTATAAAATTAAAAAATCAAAACATCATTTTAGAGATTTCTCGAATAAATTTTTAGCAAAAAAAAATTCATCCACTGTCTCAAAAAGTATCCATTGATATTTTTTAAAACTTTAAGTAGTAAAAAGAGTATTGTTGATTATTTTGGACTTTGGACTTTGAAGTATCACAACTTGAGGAAATTAAGGTGATGGAAGGAATTGACTTCCAGTACAGTCAATATTATGAAGTATTGTAAAACAAATTCGGAAATTTAGCGCTTACTATATTTAGTAAAAATTGTTTTATGATAAGTTCATTTGAAGCAGGTGAAGAATGGGCAATATGAGGAAGGCATCTTCAACACCTTGCAAAAATAAAAAAAATTAAGCAAAACACTTTTTTGATTACATTTGGTTTATCAACAAATAATCTACAATTATAAAAAAAAATCAATGAATATTTTTTCCATTCAGTGATATATTTATTTTTTTCTTTTTTTAAACCAAATTTTCCCCGTTTTTTGTTGTGCTAGAGAAGCAATGTTAATCCAATTTTAAAGCAACTTAGCACTTCATAACTGTCCAATGGGATCTCATTTTGCACAACTGCGCAGCAAAAAAATGTGTTGTCATATCCTTCGTTTTAACTCATCCTCATTTTGAGTAAGTCTTCTACTAAAACATTATCTTGAATTTGATTGATGATGAAGGCACCAAGTACGCTTTTAGGTCATATTAGGATTAGAAGACACCTTTTCACTTAAAATTTAATCCATATACACCATTTTGTAGCTATCAATGTATATTATTCACAAAGTAATGGGACAATTTTCAACGCATATCACGAAAAGGTGTATGAAAAATACAAAAACATTGCAATACAAAATTCTATTAAAGCATACAAATTTTACCTAAATTTTACTCAAAAAACTAGTGGTGAGAATGAGGTCAGGCCATGTTCAAACAAAGGCTCCTATCTTCTCATAAAGATGATGTAGTTTTCTGCTGATGAAAACCCTGAAAACCCGAAATGGAGATTCGAACTAAACCCCAGTTTAGTTCGAATCTCCATTTCGCACCACTTTTTTTAAGATTATGATAACAAAATTATTTTAATGGATATTTTTAGAGACTTAATTGATTGATATAAATTTAAGGAAATATTTTGATGAAGAAAGTCACGTATCTCTGAATTAAACTATTTTCCCTTTCACCAATTCAATTTTAATTATCAATAAAAAGATAACTAATAAATTTCTATTTAGTTTGTTATAAAAAGCTCTTTCGCCTTTCTATTAACGGCCTGATCTTAAGCAAAACTTAATCATTGAGGTCATCTGGTTTAGTCAA
Source organism: Halyomorpha halys (assembly GCF_000696795.3). Lineage (NCBI taxonomy): Eukaryota > Metazoa > Arthropoda > Insecta > Hemiptera > Pentatomidae > Halyomorpha > Halyomorpha halys. The sequence continues at coordinate 5,720 of NW_027109325.1, forward strand.
GTCTTGGTAAATATTTCCACACAAACTACGCACATGCTACTTTTCTGTCTCTAATTTATGAAATTATTATTAATTGAAAATGAAGGATAGTATTGTAATTGTTGAATTATTAAATAGATCAATAAATAGCCATTCAAGGCGTGATAAGTCCTGAAAAATCATTATACCATATAAAAATATCAACGCATTGAAAAAAAAAAATCTTTTGATACTTCTCAAATGATATCTCGATGACAGAAAAAATTAATAGGTCTTAAAGAGGATTGCTGAGAGAAAATTTGTATAAAATGATTTTATTCGTAAAAAAATCTTATTGTTGATTTATGAAATTATCATTAATTGAAAATGAAGGATAGTATTGTAATTATTGAATTATTCAATAAATCTATATATTGGTAGTTAAGGTGTGATAAGTCCTGGAAAATCATTAAACCATTTAAAAATATCAACGCATTGAAAAAATAAATAAATCAACAGGTCTTAAAGACGATTGTGGATAAAAAATGAGTAGAATGATTTTTATTCGTAAAAAAATCTTTTTGTTGATTTTTTTGGACTTCAAATGTATCACATCTAAACTAACCATATCTAATTATTATTATGTTTATTATTAATATTTTTACAATTATGTTTCGATGATTTGACATACAAATTAAATACCCCTACCTTTTTTTTTTTGTTCATTTATCATTTCAAGCGAAATATTAGGAACTTATTCAATGATTTTTAACAAAAAATGTATGAGAGGTATATTATTGCATATTAACAAGCATTACTTCTATTGTATTCACTTCTGTAAAAATTTATATTCACCAGTCTTCCAAAGTATCCGAATATGACTCTATTTCACAAGTGTTATATTATTAAAATACCATTTCGGTTCTGTATTTTCTGTATTTATATCGATTTTGTATAAAGTCGTGGTCAGGGGTCTTATTTTTTGAAGCCCCCTAACCGCGTTAACCGAAAGACCCCAAAGACGCCACGACTGCGAAATTGCCTGATATCATCCATCGTGGCATGCAGTACCTGGTTTACCCCTACTGCCACGCCACAGCCGATTTTAATTAACCTACTACCTCGATTTGCCCCCTCAGGAATTTTATTTTGGTCTCTTAAAATATATATATGTTATTTAATAAGCAGAAGATCTCACATTTCAACCCCCCTTTTTCACAGTAATATTAAATAACAATTCAAAATGCACTCGGGATACTTGAAGTAAGTCCCGATGTAAACTTAGTAAGCTTACTACCAACGCAATCTGAATGCAATTAACCATGAATTTTTTCAACTCTATGAGTAGAACTACAGGTATATAACTATAATATAAAACTATACTAGTAGATACTTCAGTATGGAATTTAAAACAATACAAACATAAATGCATGTAACTAACCTCAATAAAAATGAGTTACGCCCATAATGGTCACAAGATTGCGCGGATCTGAAGCATAACCTCAATCAAAATTTGTTAGTTCCTCATTTGTCTCACTTGTTACTATAAAATGGCCCTCACAAAATCTCCCGCATTTTTCTTCTGAAGGATAATAGGGAAACTTCATCGTAGAACCACATTGCGGACATTCTGATTGAAACTTTAGTGCAGTTCAATAGTGAACTATCCACTGACAAAAAGTTACAAATTATTAAAACGATTAATAGATGTGTCTATAAATGTATAGTAAGAGATTTTTTATCTTCTTCCAACGTTTTTGGTTTAGTATAAACGGTTCTAACTTTTTCCATGTTGAACATAAAAAATAAATATCAAACATATTTTTATGAATGAATTTAAAGTAAGTGTTCAACAGCAGGAACAAGATAGATCAGAATTTTTTCTCCTACTAATAACTTCTGTTGCAATCCACCAATTTCACAAAATTGGTCTTTCTAGTTGGAATCATGTTTCATCATTCAGAATAGAGGTGAAGGAAAAATATTCATCTATCCAATTATGAAGACAATCCTTACCACCATATAAATAATTCAAGGCTATCAAAGTAAATTTATATCTTAGATAAAATGAAATGAACGACTGACAAAAATATGCATTATGTGATGCATAGTTTCTATCTCTATTGAATTTCAAAAAGTGAAAAAAATTTAAGAATCCTACAAATGAATTCGAAGGCCATTTAATTCCATATATGTAACTCGTTTAGTGAACATTTCCTCATAACCTTTTGATAACATCTATAAACTAACCGAAAAGGTTTAATTGCTTACTATCCTTATCCTCCTATGTGCAATCCACTTAACCAAATTATGTTAATCTATTCAAATAAGTAGATCATATTGACTTCATGGGTATAATATATTGATCATAGCATTAGAGTAATATCAACCAAATTTCTTTTCTTTTTTTTTCTTTTTTTTTTTTTAATATTAGTTTTAGACTGAATTATAAATATGTTTTCCTTAATCCATACGAGACAGCACATATTTTTGGAGACTATTCCCAGAATTCAAATTTATTTTTACTTTATATTAGCCATTTTTTATTTTTAAAAAAACATGTTTGTAATAGAAATTATTCGCTTTGTAACTTTCTTTTTACAAATAAGATGATTCCAGGCCGTGTGTGCATGTAGCTCCTTCGAGTGTTTTCATTACGAGGACGGATCGCACTCTAGGTGTTAGTACAAGACCCCAAAAGGAGAAAAAAAGGTAGTTATCTCACCCCAATTTTTGATTACTTTAATGAAAACTATGTATACTTTCTAGTCAAAACTGATGAGTCTACCAAGTATAGGTAGGAGAAATAAAAAATGGTGGCTGTTTCAAAACCTTAAAAATAATTAATTTTTTATTCGGAGCCCTATATCTTTACAACTACCAACAAAAATAGAAAAATCTAAGGGAGTATCATAGAAAGTAAAGTAAATTTGTTAAAATGTAAGCCCTAATAGAGCTATTTACGTTCAATAGTTCTCGAAATATAGCTTTTTAAAAAGCGACATTTCATACAAATGTTTTATGGAACGTACAAAAATTTCAGTAGTTAGTGAATTTATTTTGAAAAATATATATCTCAAAAACCATTTGACGTACAGATGTCTATTATCACTCAAATTAAAGATAGTTTAATGAGCTATAAAGTAGTTTATGACGTTTATTGTCGTAGGAGTAGTATTTTGCATGAAATTTGCTAAAATAAATTGATTTATAGTTGTTTGGACAAATTTTCATGTGCCTAATTTATAGTCATTAGCGAATATCATAAACACTACCATCTCTACGAACATAAGTGTCATAAACTACTTTATAGTAAGTTAAATTTCCTTTGTTTTGAGTGTTGGCAAACATATGTACGTACGTCTTATGGTTCTAGAGATACATATCTTTTTTCAAAAATCCAAAATTTTATAGGAACAATTAGAAATTAACATTTTGTGAGTTTATTTTTTCAAATATCATAAAAATTACTACTTCCACTAAGATAGAAGTTATTAAATATTTTATAGTAAATTTAACTAGCTTTAATTTGAATGTTAATAGACATCAGTTTTAGCTTTCATAATGAAAGCTAAAACTATTAGTTGATAGTACAAGTGTAGAAACTAGTGTGATAATAATACTAATACTTATTTTTTTCATGATAGGGATGACTATTAGTGATATTACAGGAATTAAAAAATACTAAAGTACAAGTTACTATTGTACAAGTCTGTGTAATTGAATTAGGCTGAATCTACAAGACTAATAGTATTAGTTTGTACTTTATTATGAAACAGGGCCCTGTACGTCCAAATTGTAAAGTGGGGATTTGAAGAGTTTTTTTCACTCACTCTCTCTCTCTCTCTCTCTCTCTCTCTCTCTCTCTCTCTCT
>NW_027109325.1:10431-10931 GCF_000696795.3 Halyomorpha halys
CTGAATTTTTGAAACATCATTTTATTTGATGCCTGGAATATTCTGTCTAGAACCGCTTTAAATAGAATACATAAATAAAATTATCAACATTGATAATTTGTTCCATAACAAAAACTGAGCAAAAGTCGAGCAGAAGAGAAATTATAGAATTTCAGACCGTACATATATAAATGGCAAATGGATTCAGAGATTGTATTATTATGGTTGCTAACCTATCAAACATATATATGATTAATTATTGGGCAAAAGGAAATTCCTGACGTTGTTACGTCCCATTAGTTAGGCAAACCAACGTGACGATTGTTTTAGTCACATTTTTTTTTTGGTCACACAGGTTGTCACGTCCACAGCAGTTGAGTGTGACATGAAGACACAGCCTGAGAGGTTTCTCAAGCTATAATAGCAAATTCATGGTTGAAAAAAAATAAAGAAAATACAGGAAATGATTTATAATTTTTTTTCTAAATATTTATCTTCATCTTTGAATTGAATGCTTATAT
>NW_027109325.1:16356-17969 GCF_000696795.3 Halyomorpha halys
ATAGAGGCATATCTGACAAAAAAAAAAGTTTTATTTAGAAATGGACGTATTGCAAAGATATTAGTAGCTGGAGTGTATTCCTCTATTAAGGTCCCTCTATCCCAAAGCTAGTAGGGTTGTCAAAAATTAACCATTGTCTACGGCACGATCTACAGAATACGTTAAATATAAAATAAAATTTATTTTGTCAGATGAGCTATTATTCAAGTAAAGCATCAATGTGAATAACTGACAAATTTAGGTTAACCATCCTCCTCAGTAAGCCATTTCTTTGTTTAGATGATAGCGCAGTGGCTTTATATTAATATTTCTAATATAATTTTCCCTCTTTTTTTTTTAAATATAATTAAAGCGATGGTGATGTTTGTTTATCCACACTGACTGACCTCCCGGGAAAATTCCTAATATCATCATATCTAAGCTAGAATATATAAGCTGATTTTATAGCAACAGTTAATATTAAAAAAATATATAGAAATAAAATAAAATTGAGAGAGAAAAGAAAAAAGTATATATATTTTTAGTCAATAACTGTAGGTGACATTAATTGATGTGATAAACATGTAAATAAATTAATGGAAGATTATTGATTGACCGTGTGCATAGATGAATGGAATATGGTCCGGGTGCGGTAAAAAAAAAATTCAAATAGTAGATAATTATACTATTTTATTGAGCCAAAATAAAAAAAAAAATAGAATAATTATCTACTATTCGAGTTTTTTTTTAACGCACCCGGACCATATTCCATTCATCGTAAATAAATTAAATAAGTATGTGTTCGTACATATTTGTTTTCTGAAGGTAATAAAATATTTTCAGAATGTGAGGGCTATTATCTTTTAATAAAGTTGCTAAATAATATGGTATTCAAGAGTCAATCGAATGCCCACAGTCTGTTACAAAGTGTTCAACAGTTATTGGTACTTTATACTGCCTGCATGTTCCTGACAGTAAGTATTCTTGGGTGAGTCGATAATTTTCCCTCAGTTGATAAATATGTATGTTGTATTGCTCACATCATCTACTAAAAGTTGCCTCAATGCTGTATCGTAATTAGAATCTGGTGGCATGTTTTCGTTGGGAAATATCAGAGCTTATTTTCCTCTTAGTTGGGAAATGCGAAAGGCTTACTCTCCTTTCTACCGGAGCTGTGGGGAAATTGAGATATTGCGTTGTCCTTATTAAGTATATCGGACCATGCAATGATCCGGATTCAGCTGCAATAGATCTAATATTTTCTTTACTAGTTTAGAATACTAAGTCAACTGAAAGAACATTAAACGCGGAAGGCACAGTTAGACGCAAATAAAAATTCACAATGAGGTTCAAAGAGATCTTTCCAGAATCCAATATTATTGGAAAAATTGATAATTATAACTGTTTTACTATCATTTTATTATTATAGTATCACGAAAAGCATACTAAGACGATCCTAATAGACATAGAAAAATCATTCGACACTATCAACCCAAAGTTACTGATTTTCGAACAAATAAATTTAAATATTCTAATGGAGGATTAAGATAAATTCCAACAAATCCCATCAAATCACCTTTACCCTTCGTCGTAAATCTACTGACTGCCCTACAGTTTCATTTAATGATGTTACT
>NW_027109325.1:18019-20046 GCF_000696795.3 Halyomorpha halys
TAATAATCGAATGCATAAAACAATAAGATTGTGGTTTTTCAAGACTAGGTATTACTAATTTTAGAGCGACCAGTTTTCATCCTGGTTATAGCAATCTGCATAGCTACCTGGAGCGTATAACACTATTGAAGCAGTGGAGCTCAGTCATGGAAATATGCAGTACAAGAACTTGAAAAGTTGTAACAAGAAAAAATGCAAAAGACATTGACGTTTAAACGGTTAACAAAGTGGAACCGAGCTCTTAAAATTCCAATGATTTTGGAAACAATCGTGAAGGTTCCAAAAATCCTCCATAAAATAATTAAATATTTATAAAAATAAATAAATAACCTTCTTCTTCATTATCCAACTAATGAGTTATGAGTTCCTACCACTTATTCCTCGGTCGTTCGGGTGGTCATTTTCCCTCAAACTTTGTTTCCTAAATAATGTTTTGGATTCTATTGATCGGTATTCTTTGCACATGGCGGAACCTGGTTAATTCTTTTTATGTGTATTAGCGGCATCTGTCTCTTCTTTTATTATTTTATTTTTTGGTCGGATCTTGCTTTCATCAAGCATTTCATTTCTGTAGCTTTTACACAGCTTTCGAACCTTTTAATTCTCTGCCAATTTTCAGCCGCATAAGCCAGCGTAAGTATAAAGACTTGTATATATACAGTCATATTTGTTTTAATTGCCACTTTCCTATTGTCGATTAAGGCGTTTCGGAGTTGGTGTTATAGAGCTTTCCTTATGCGCTGATTTACCTCGGAATCCAACCTCCGTAAATAGGAATGATTGTGTTCAAGATATTATTTTACTTCAATTTTTTATTTATTTATTATTATTTTTTTCTTCTCTTCTATCTCTTACTTTGTTATCGTTTAATTTATATATATTTTAAATATGGTGTGAATGAGCTCTATCATCCACATTACCATTGTCTAAAAATATGACAGAAAGTAATATTAAAAAATAAAAATATATAGCAAAAAATAAGATCTCTAGATATTGAAATACAGTAACTGCTCTAAAAAGTTTTAATAATTCACAGATCCTTGTTCTCCAGAACCACTTTTAGACACCTTCATGTATTTAGATTTAGTCTGGTTGATAATCATTTTTTTTTTTTTCGGAGCTTCATCATATGCTTGTAGTGCTTCTGACAATGCTCCTCTGCTTTCAAATATGATAATGTCATCAGCAATACTAAATTCTGGATATACACGGGACGTATTTTCCAATTTTGGGCTTCTTAGTTTGATCCCATATTATTTTGGGCAAGTAGGTATATTATATTACAAACAGTAATGGGTTAAAGCTGTCTCCTTGCTATACTCCCTTTCCCATTTCAAATCATTCTGTTTTTTCGCCGTTAAGTCTGACTACCCCTTATACTTTTCGATGTAGGCTAAGAATTGCCTGCAATATTATGGGAACTCCTTTACCTTATAATGCGTTTTTGAGTTTTATCCGAAGTACATTATCAAATGCCCCCCGAAAGGTCTAGGAAGACGAGAGGAATCTTCTTGTCCTTTTCAATAAACTTATCCATTATGCAGAGAAGCGTCAAAATATTGTCTGCCACGCCTGAATGCTGCCTGTACTTCCTAAAGCTGATATTCTACTATTCTTCCTAACCTTCTTTCTATTAATCTAGATTACAAACAACCTGTGTTTTAAATGACACGTATAACATTTATGGTCTATTAGAATATTTGAACATTTATGATCTAATTTCTAAACTAATATTTTGAATAACTTATAAAGCATGATCTCAATAAATAATGAAAGTGATTCCTAAAGAGATTAAGAGATCTCTTCGTTTTACAATACGAAAGTAGAGGAACGGGAAGTTGATAACCCAAAGTACTTAGGCGTAAATCTATCACCGACTCCTTTTGGGAAGGACATAGATGTGTTCAAAACCCTACAGGCTGAAAAAAAAAATTATAGATATGCATATATATATATATATATATATGTTACGGTACGGGAGTTACGGAGTCAGCTGTTATTTCAATGTCAGCTGACTGAGGGGATCA